>NW_027187281.1:5211498-5236515 GCF_028583685.1 Petaurus breviceps papuanus | reverse complement strand
AGGGGGAAGAGGAGGAGAGAGGAGAGGAGAGCAGTAGGGAGAGGACACTTAATGGTTATTTTTTGGGCCCTAAAAGCTCAGAGTGAATGTAAATAGTAATTGTTTCTCTTTCATCCAGCAAACCTAAAGGTCTTCCCCTCCCAGTTTGATTTAACAGGGGAGAATCACTTAATGGACATTGTCTCACTCAAGACGAGAACTCAGAAAGACCTTATTTTAAAAAGGCCAAGGTTCATCTCCAGTCATTCTTATGTATATCCAGCCACTGGACCCAGATGACTCTGGAGGAGAAAAAGAGGCTTGTGACTTTGCACAGCCTTCCCTCACTCAAATCCAATTCTATTGCAAATCATGTCATCATCTTCCTGATGTCATGGTCCTCTTCTAGAATGAAGGACAAACCACACACAACAACACAACACTTAGGAGCTCTAAAAAGAGCAATCAGAGAGTAGGGTCTACAGTCAGTTAGTGCACTTCCCCAAATTTTACAGATGATGAAACTGAAATTTGTAGAGGGGAAATTATTTCCCCAAGGCCATAGTGGTAGAGTTTGAAGTAGAAATCTGAGGAGTTGATTCCTAACCCAGGATCAGAGGACTAAATTCCAGTTCTCCCTCTCGCCTCCATTTTACTACCTGTGTGATCTTCCTATCCATGATGGTGGTATGGTAGATGGATATTCCTTCCACTTTGACTTTCAAAGGGGGAAGGCATTTGGATTCCTTCTCTAGAAGATCTTTGGGTGCACTTGTGGGAAACAAGGCATGGACATTTGAGTAGGGAGATTTGGTAAACTCAGACTTTAATTGAAGCAGCTTTGACTTACTCCAGCCATGTCAGATTTAAACATAGTAGCTTTTTTCATACATATACTTTAATCTACTTGAAAGAGAGATGTTCTTTTGGGTTCATGCTCATAGACTAAAAGTTTTCCAAACTTTATGCCTATCTGATTTTCCTAGTATGTTTAGCACTTGACATTAGGACAGAATCCTCTCTACAGCACTAAGAGCATACTGGACCCTCAATAAATGTTAAATAAAAGTCGTACTCACTGCCAGAAGGAATTGCTTTGGTCAGGGTTTCTACTTTTTCTGGTAAAAATTTATGAATTCTAGCTAAGTTTCTAAAATGAAGTAACCCATCCTTCCAGTGCATTGGGAGTTTTAAGGTCTGTTTTCCTATACTCTTTCTTACATGTCTTGAAATGAAATTCTGTGCAGATGGGAGATTTCGGCTGAAAATGAACAGCATCACTTGCACTTTTTATTGCAATATTTTAAGACATCATTATCTTTTATACCAAAGCTTGACTACTTGTCTTATAAAGTTACTTTGTGATTTTGAAAAATAGTACAAACTCCCCTTGCAGAACTCCTTTAGGAAATGACATAGGCAAATTTGCCTTGATTGAAATTGAGATTTCTAGCATCTATGGTTTATTGGTACATCATGTATTTGAGGATGAGTCCATGTTCTTGGGAGTCCATGGAGAAAGGGATTGTACTGGTCACCGTCACTTACTAGGATGATTCCTTAGCACGATCCCCCCATTTAATAGTTGGATTGGGGTTTCAGCTAGAATAAGTTGCCTCCCAAGGGGGTGAGATTTTAAAACACTGAGAATGCTTTATGTCACCAAATATATCTCCTTCACTGTCTGACCTATGCTTGAAAATTCACACCCACATCTTCATTCCTTAATTATTTAAATATCTCTAAAAAGTCTATAACTTTTAAACTGTTTTCAGTCATTTGCACCTCGGTATGAATGTAAGGTCTGAGAGTAGTTTTTGATAGAAATGGAAGATACCATAGAAGTCATCTAATTTGAGCCTTTCATTTTATAAATAAGAAAACTAAAGTCCAGGAAGTTATATGACTTCTCTGAGGTCACACAACTATTAAGTGATAGAGCTAAGACCTGAACAGACCCTCTGACTCCAAATCTAGCATCATTTCCACTGTATCACACTTTAGAGAAGAGAGAACAGGGCACAAGGAACTCAGGATGTACCTGAGGCTCAGACAAAGTGAGCTGCGCTGAAGGAAAACTTCTAAAGTCTGTGTAGGGTCGACTCTGGTCCAAGGGCATTGTGCTGAAATTTTATATCTTTTTTAACCTTTCAGGTACCAATGAACAAAAAGTAAAATAAATTGGGGTGATAATTATAATAACAGTGATTTGCTCCAACCAGTTGACTCCAGACCATGCTTAGCATTAACCTATGTAGCCATCTTCTGAGAAACTAGAGGCAGCTGGGTAGTGCATTGACTATTGCATTGGACCTAGAGTCTGGAAGTGAGTTCAAATCCAGCCTGAGGCATTTACTAGCTATGTGACCATGGGCAAATCCTCTGTTTCCTCATTTGTAGAATAAGAATAATAATAGCACCTACCTCTACAGAGTTGTTTTGAGGGGAAAAAAATGAGAGGATATTCCTAAAGTGCTGTAATGGTAATGAAATTTAAAGATCCCTTTGTAATGGAAAGCTAAGGTGTACTTAGCACCTAGTTCAAATTAAGCCTCTGTTAAAGAAACAGAAGGTATGAACTCCTGTTGCTGATATAACAGGAAGGGGTTGAAAAGGGAGGAGCAATACTGTATATAAAGAGAAGCCCCAGAGAGGGAGAGTAAGAACTCCTGGGGATAAGCTTCATGGAGACAGAAGAAGAAAGGCCCAGGAATGATTTTGATTTTGGGAACCTGGGTGAAGTGATTTAGATTCTGGGAACCAGCTGGAGCTTCTGCTAGGGAGCTACCAGTTTCTCCTGGGAACTGCCAAAGACTGAGGAAGCATGACTGTGATACTGGTACTTTCTATGAACTTGTTTGTGGCTTTGTTAAGCCTTGACTTCCCAGGAACATAGACTGTGAAGGATTTAAGGTGGACTGGACACTGTGAGCTTCAGCATGGAACAGGAACAGCACAGAGAGCTAGACAAGGAACTCGGAGGTGTCTTCCTTTGAACCCAGGTTACAGTTTGGTGAATCCAGGTAGGAGCTGGGACCATGGAAGGGGATCCAGGGAATCTGAGAGACTACCCCGAGTAAAGCTGAAAGAAGAATTTACTTGGGTACTGTGTACTGACTGAGAAGATTGTGACTTATTTGTGACTGAGGGATGGATGGCTGTGTATTTTACACTACCCCTTAAGAGAGTGCTGATTGAGTTGATTGAATGATTGAGTTAATAAGTTATTGATTGACTAAATGATTATACTTTTTTCAAAATTGTGTGACCACTGTGGTGAAAACTATGTGGCCATTTTCTGTGATAAGTTGTTGTGAATGCTATATTCTGATTATCTGTGACAAGTTGTAACATTGTGAATGCTGTACCTTGATTTTCTGTGAATGTTTTGCTCTGATTTGTTATTGAATAAATAGTATTCACTATACTGTGTAATCAGAATCTTAAAAAGCTGTTCACAGTAGTAGTCCTCTGGAAAGGTGCTCAATCTTGGCTTTATAAGAGCTTAGCAAACCTTACTGTCCTATATAAGTGCTAGCTATTATTATTTTGTCATCTGCTTTGCTGCCCTATGGTTGTTTTCCTAAAGAAATTTAAATATGGATCTATTATGGGAAATCTCTCCATAAGTTTATTTGTTTTGTTTTTCTTTTTGAAAGAGTTTGGGGATGACAGATTCTGATCTGAATAAGTGAGATTCAAGAAGTGAGCATATGGACTTCATAAACAATTTAACCCAGGCTTAAAAAGCAACAGGAAAGGTCAGCTTCTTAAACATTCTTTCAGAGCAGACAAACAAGTCGATTCTTTTTCCTTGTTTATTTTAACTTTTTTTTTTTTTTGCTTTTTGGAGTGGGGAAGGTAGGACAATTGGGGTTAAGTGACTTGCCCAGGGTTACATGACTAGTTTTGTGATAAATGTCTGAGGTCAAATTTGAACTCAGGTCCTCCCGACTCCAGGGCCAATGCTCTATTTACTGCACCACTTAGCCACCCCTATTTTTACTTTTCAACATTCATTTCCATAAGTTTTAAATTTTCTCCCCCTTTTCCCCCTCCTCCTTCCTACCTCTTCAAGATGGCATACAATCCAATATAGGCTCTACATATATATTCTTGTTAAACATATTTTCACATTAGTCATGATCTATAGAAGAATTAGAATGAATGGGAGGAAACATGAGAAAGAAAAAAAAGACCAAAAAAATAGTCTGCTTTGCCCTGTATTCTGACTCCATAGCTCTTTCTCTGGATGTGGTTAATATATTCTATCATGTGTTCTTTGGAATTGTTTTAGGTCCTTGAATTGCTGAGAAGGGTTAAGTCTATCAGAATCAATCCTCACACACTATGGCTGTTACTGTGTACAATGTTTTCCTGGTTCTGCTTGCTTCACTCAGCCTCAGTTCATATAAGTCTTTCCAGTTTTTTTTCTGAAGTCCACCTGTTCATCATTTCTTATATCACAATAGTATTCCATTGCATTCATATACCATAACTTGTTCAGTCATTCAGGCATCCCCTCAATTTCCAGTTCTTGCCTACCACAAAAAGAGCTACTATAAATATTTTTGTCCATGTGGGTCTTTTCCCCATTTTTATGATCTCTTTGGGGTTCCACCTTAGAAGCAGTATTGCTGAGTCAAAGGGTATGCACATTTTATAGCCCTTTGGGCATAATTCCAAATTACTTTCCAGCTCACAACTCCACCAAATAAATTAGTGTTCCAACTTTCCCACATCTCCTCCAACATTTATCATTTCCTGTTTTGTCATGTTAGCCAATCTGACAGGTGTAATGTGGTACATAAGAGTTGTTTTGATTTGCATCTTTCTATTCAATAGTGATTTAGAGCATTTTTTTTAGATGACTGTAGATAAATTTGTTTTCTCTGAAATCTGCCTGTTCATATCCTTTGACCATTTATCAATTGGGTAATGACTTGTATTCTTAAAAATTTGACTCAGTTCTCTATGTAATTTAGAAATGAGGTCTTTATCAGAGACTCTAGTTATAAGAATTTGTTCACAGCTTTCTGTTTCCTAATCTTAGTTGCATTGGCTTTGTTTGTTCCTTTTCAACTTTTTTTTGAGAACTTTTCAACTTAATGCAATAAAAATTATTCATTTTACATTTCACAATGTTCTCTATCTCTTGTTTGGTCATAAATTCTTCCATTCTCCATAAATCTTACAGATAAACTATTCCTTACTTCCCTAATTTGTTTATAGTATCAACCTTTATACCTAAATTATGTACCAATTTGGACTTTATTTTGGTATATGGTGTAAGGTATTGCTCAGTTCCTGACATACTATTTTCCAGTTTTCCCAGCAGCTTTTGTCAAATAGTGAATTCTTATCCCAGAAGCTGGGGTCTTTCGGTTTATCAAACAGTAGATCACTATAATCACTGACTACTGTGTGTGGTGAAGACCAAACATGAATAATATTGGTTTTGTTTTTGTTATACTTCCTGCTTCCACCAATACCTACCCCAAGAGATCATTCTCCCTGGATCATTTCCTACCTTTTCAATATGGGTTTCTTAAAGACTGAAAAGTTTTTAAATTTGGAAGAATTTGATAGACATTGGCAACTTAGTGTTAAGATACTAGGGTAGTGGTGGGCTCCTTAAATCATTGGCCTATACAAGGAAGGAAGAAAGAAATTTTCATTATTGTTATTCAGTCATTTCAGTCATGTCACACTCTTTGTGACCACATTTGGGATTTCCTATGCAAGGATACTGTAGTGTTTTGTCTTTTTCTTCTCCAGTTAATTTTGCAGATGAGGAAACTGACACAGAGTTAAGTGACTTGCCAAGGGTCACATAGTAAAATGTTGGGGTTAGATTAGATGGTCCCTTACAACAATAAATCAGGTACTAAGAGGCTATTCCTGCTCCAGAGTAGAACCAGATGCTACTTTGGCCCTTGGAGATTTTACTCAAATCTTGCTTAAAATATTATAAGATCCTCTGCTTTGCTAAGCCATAGTCACTTGACTATAAACACACCCATACAGATTCTCATTCAACATATTTGATAAAAACATGTCATCTAGAGACATAGAGTCCTTAATACATTTCTGCCCAGTTACTCAGTGCTCTCTATTCAAATTATATGAACTTGAATGTTTTAATACATGCATATAAATCTTTTATGGAGGACATAGGGAAGGAAATGCACAAGAATATGAAGGCTGGTGTAAATGGTGTGCAATCTGTGTCAGAGAAGATATATCCATATGCAGAATATCATAGATTTACTGAAATAGCAAAGTAATGAATAATATAAGCCAATGTAATACAATAAAAGACAAATAAAAATAATTTGTTTTCTTCAGAAGGCCATTTCTATCATCAATGGTAACTTACTCAAAAAATTCATAGAAGAACTTAAAAGAGACTTTAAAAATTAAATGAGAGAGGTTGAGGAAAAAATGAGGAAAAAAAGAATGATTCAAGAAAAACAAGATTATGAAAAGAAAGACAACCAATTAGAAAGGGACTTCCAGGGTCTTAAGGCAAAAATCAACTCCTTGAAAATCAGAAGGTCATTGCACGTGTTTGGCCGAGGAGCTGGAGGAGGGCCCTGTGGAACTCCTCTAGCCTTTTTCCTAGAACATCAGTAGAAGAGTGTAGGTTGCCTTTGGTCTGCTGGATGTTGGTGGGCCATGGGTCATTAGTATAATGAGTTTATTGAATTAACTAATTGTTAGCTCTGAATATGGTGAGAGACAGTTCAAACCTGAGGAAAGATGGAAGGTTTTTGTTTGTCTTTCTTTCTCTAAGATGACCATGAGAACAGGAAGGTGATGCCATGATTTGCAAATGAATTTGATTTAGATGAGGGAGGGCTGTGCAAAGTCACCAGCCTTACTTTCTCCTGCGGAGCCATTTAAGTCCAATGGCAAGATATAGATCGGGGTGATTGGAGATGCCTCCATGGGTAGGGATGGAAAGAAGAGAAAGCAGAAGAGTCAAGAGAAAAGGGAGGTACAGCAGCAGCAAATCCTCTTCTAGGTAGAGGGAGTCCATGAATAGGAACAATGGTGGGGAGGAATAAGTGGTCTGTTTTGGGTTAGATGACTGTGGACTCCTTTGGATTTGATTTAATGAACTGGATATTTGGACTCATTCATTGATTTTTGGTTCAAGCCCTCCAGGTAAATCACCGCCTGTGGCTTGGCTGCTATTTTTGATTTTTATTTTTTGGTGTAAATGAAGAATTGGAGAACATAGTTTAATTGTGGAAGGGGGGATACATATATTGGGTACCTGTGAGGGGAAGGGCACGATGACTGCTCTAAGTGGGAAATGGGCTGAGCCCTGGGGTCAAAAGGCAGAGTATTTTTTATCAAAAGATCTACTTGAATAATACCTCCACCTTTTATTTGCTAGCTCTCTGACTTTTAACAAGTCTTATGAATTCTCTCAGCCTCAACATTCACATCTGCAAAATGGGGATTAAAATTATTTTACTAACTACCTCAAAAATTTGTTGTGAAGATTCTTTATAAATTGCAATTATTTAGTTAATTGTGGAGCTACCCAATTAGTTAAACAGTGAGCTGCCCAACAACCTGGTTTGTGGTGCAGGGGAAAGTCAGAAGACATGGTTTCAAAACTTAACTCTGATGTTTTCTCCTTGTGTGATCTTTGGCAAGACTTAACCTCTCTGGGCCTCAGTTTCCTTCTCTGTTAAATGAGCAGCTTGGACTAGATGACCTCTGAGATCCCTCTGTGTCACACATATGATTCATGGGAGATCAAACAGCTCTGGTAACCCCAGGTTTGTCCCAGAGCACACACAATTGAGAGAATTCTTTAAGACTGAGACCAATTCTAAGCTCTGCTACTGCTAGTATCAAGAGGTGAGTTCTAAATCAGTGACTCTTTTTTTTTAATATCTTTTTTTTTTGCATTTTGGGGGAAGAAGGTAGGGCAATTGGGGTTGAGTGACTTGCCCAAGATCACACAGCTAGTTTTTGTGTTAAGTGTCTGAGGCCAGATTTGAACTCAGGTCCTCCTGACTCCAGGGCTGGTGCTCTATTCATGGCACCACCTAGCTGCTCCCCAAATCAGTGACTCTTAAGCACCACACACACACACACACACACACACACACACACACCCTTATTGATCTGAAGACTAAAGATAATTTAAAAAAAAAAGAGGGGCAGCTAGGTGGTGCAGTGAGTAGAGCACTGACCCTGGAGTTAGGAGGACCTGAGTTCAAATCTGGCCTCAGACACTTAATACTTACTAGCCATGTGACCTTGGGCAAGTCACTTAACCCCAATTGCCCTGCCCTCCCCCCTCCAAAAAAGCCAAAAAAAGAAAGAAAAGAAAAGAAACAATATTGTGTAGTGGGAAAGCTCTGAGCTTCTAGGCTTTCATTTTGTGACTGTGCAAAACATTACAGAGTTGGAGTCAATGAGTGCTAAGATCCATTCCATCTCTAGCTTCCTATTCCAGGAAAGTGTGTGACAGGGAAGGAAGTGGGAATTTCTTACAACTTCTTAGGCTCTTCCCTCTTAAGTACAAATGGCTACTGAGTTTTCCCCTCTGAACATCTGGGGAGGCTGGCTGGACTTCCAGCACTACTCCTTTTGAATGGCACTTTGGAGTTACCCAAGCCTCTGGCCCCTTTATTCTTGCTCCTAGTGTTAATATACTCAACATTTTTAGAGCTGGAAGAGACCTTGGAGATGACCTGATCCAAAGTCTTTATTTTACAAATGGGGAAAAAAAACAGTGGAAAGGGCAATGAATTTGGAACCAAAGTGTCAAGGTTCTAATCCCAGCTCTGCCAACTTTTACCTCTGTGACCTTGGTCCCTTCATTTTATCTCTCTCATCCTTGATTTCTCCATCTGTAAAATGGGAATGGGGTAGGATTGGCCTAGATGACCTCTGAGGTCCCTTCCAGCACTAAATCTATGATTTGTTCTCAGAGGCCATCTAGTCCAATGCTACCAAACCCCCATTTTACAGACAGAGAAATCAAGGCTGAGAGAGATAAAATGAGTTGATATTAGTCATGGCTAGAATCTAGGTCTTGAATGGATCAGGGCTTTCCCACTACATGATGCTGCTTCTTATTAAAAAAATTGCCTTCAGTCTTCTGATCAATGAGAGAGAGAGAGAGAGAGAGAGAGAGAGAGAGAGAGAGAGAGAGAGAGAGAGAGAGAGAGAGAGAGAGATGGGATTAAAAGATCTCTGAGTTCCAAATTCCTACCTTTCTGTGTCTCAACTCTCTGCTCTGTCACTTAATTAGCTACGTGGTAATGGCTCATATCAATTTAACCTCTTTGAAACTCAATTTCCTCATCTGCAAGATGGGGATAAAAATGCTAGTACTGCCTGCCTCACAGACTGGTTGTAAAAGACATGCTTTGGAAACCTCAAAGTATTCTACACATGTCAGAGAAAGAGGAGGAGAAGCAGGAGGAGGAGGGGGGTTCATTTCATATTATGGGAGGATGTCTATTCGCCACAGAGAAGTCTAGCTAGGGTTCTGAGCATGTAAAAGTGAAAGGACAAAAGAACATTTGCAAAGCAATATGTAGATCTGTAAATATAAATGAATCCTCTTTGCAAGACTTGGACAAATCAATTAACTTTCCTGAGCCTCCTTCCATTTTCTCATCTGTTAAATGAAGAGGTTGAGCTAAATGGCCTCTAAGGTTCTTTCCACCTCAAAATCTATGATCCTGTCATTTCTATTTTAAGAAAATCTGACTTTTGGTAACTCAAACCAAGAAAATAAAATTATATTACAAAATAATTCTTAACTTTCTAAGGTGATTCACTATAGTGTGCCTTTAAGTGGTAAGCTTCTAAAGTACTTTAAAAGTATAAAGTATATATTTTAAAAGTATACTTTTGATTTGCCAAAAAAATGATTCCCACTCATCTTTGCAGACATACTATCTATATATGGTATAACTATAAAATGTTGAGATGGATTTTCATTGTACAGGATCCATCTTGTGCCTGTAAGTCTCTTCTCTCTTCTCTTTTTCCCTAGGCTTCCTTTAAATTAGTCTTTCTTTTCTATTACTAGTAGGGCTTTCATATTCCCACTTCCAAATAGATGCTCACAGTCTTTCCTGGTGTCAAACCTTGGCATATGATCAGTCCATTTAGATTCCAAAGAAATTTAAGTCTGCAATGTAGAATCTATAGAATCCCTCTGAGACTGTTAAATTAGCTAAGGGATATTTATACAACTGACTCTGTTCTGGGAGATCCATTATGCCCTTAGGCCACTGGATTAAAAAAGATTTAAAAACAAATCATTTCCACTCACTGGTCCTCAGTTTCCTCATCCATAAAAATGAAGGGGTTGGACCATACAATCTTTGAGGTGCCTTCAAGCTTTAAAACTCCATAAAATATCTATGAAAATGACCTTAAGTACCACTCCTCTAGCTGTACTCCCAAATTGTCCAGGACATACTTCCCAGACCTTTATCTATAATTCCCAAAGATGTTGCATTCAAAATGCAAGCTAATGAAAACAATGCTTTTTAACTACTATATGTGTTGAATGTGCTCTGCTAAGAAATTAGGTTGGCTAGCTTAGAGAAAGGCTGGAAGCTGACCAGCTATCCGCTGTATTTTCTGCAGTCTAAACTGGCTGCCAATGTGAATGGATTGAGGGATGAAGCAAATCTAATAGATTTTAATCAAGAACAATTTCCTCAATTCAGACAGTAAAGCTGAGGTTGCTTGGAAACATTAGGGCATGACCAAGCCTGTCTTCTCAGGAGATTTGCCCTTGGTCCTTTACCTTTTCTTCAATGTTATTTTTAATTCATCTTTGATGTAAGAAGAAACGCTCTAATTCTCCAGTAATATATGGTCAAAATCCATTCCTTTCAGCCTTCTGTCCTGGGATTGATACAATACAAATTTTAGGGACTCTACATTGTACATTGCAGCTTTAAATTTCTTTGGAATCCAATGAACTGAGCAGGCTGAATAGAGAATCATAGGATTTTAAAGTGTGAAAAATCATTCAAAGTAATTTTGTTCAAATGCTTTTTTTTTTAAAGGGCTACAGAGACTTAGAGAAGTTATGCATCTGTTTAGTTCCTGAACCATTAAATAACTGGAATCCATGTGTCTTGATTTCTAAGCTAATATTCCCCAATCACACCATTCTCCTTCTGTCCTAAGGTTGAGCGGCCAGCAGGTAACTGGAACAAGTCCAGTTGTATTTCTCAAATTATTTTATTTCTTTGGAAATATATTCAGTGCTGTCCATTGTGCTGCATCTCAGAATGCAAACAGAAGAAAAGCAGAGCTGGGCAAAAAATGTTATGATTTAAAAAAAAAACAGAAATAATCTTTCCTCCCACACCCATCTATCACTTCTAGAACCATGATCAAATCAGCTCTGCCATTGTTCCTGGAAAAGGTGTGTGTTTCAATATACTCCCATACTGCCCCATTCACCATTCTTGTAACTTTTTTTTTTTAAAGCAATTGGGGTTAAGTAACTTGCTCAAGGTTACATGGCTAGTTTTTTTGTGTGTGGGTGGGTGTTAAGTATCTAAGGCCAGAACTGAACTTGGGTCCTCCTAACTCTGGGGGTCTGACTCACTGCGCCATTTAGCCACCCCCATCCCTGTAACTTTTAGGACCAAAGTGCCCCATCCTAGCCACTACTCCCCAATGTGTGTTGTTCCCCCAACTAGAATGCAAGTTTCTTCATGGCAGGAACTGTTTTTTTAATTTTCTTTTTTATTTCCAGTCCTTGGTGCAGTGCTTTGCACATGCTAAGCTCAAAAGGAATGTTTTCAATTTATTCAGAGTAAAGTTATTGTAATTGCATTTTATGATCTATTTGCATTTCATTGTATTCCAGTCTTGAACCTCAGTCACTAGAGTGATCCACACTAAATCTAGCCAGGAACAGGTAAGTGTCATGTTTCATTTCTTGTCTTTGCATCTACAACTTTTAGCACAGCGCCTTATATGTGAAAGACATTTAATCAATATTGAATTGAATTGTAAGTCAAGTACATGAAGGGGAATACCAGATTGAAGGGTAGGTTATTCAAGGTTGTATAGGACTTTGGATGACAGACTGAAGGGTTTGTATTATGTTTAGTTTGTTTATTTTTTCAAGGAAATCACTGAAAATTATTTGGGGAAGGGTGTGACACCAGATCAATGCAGTGTGAGGGATGTATTGGAAAGGGAGACACTTGAGTTATGTGGCCTGAATCAAGGTGATCTGCAGTGGAAGTTGAAATAAGGGCATAGTTGCAAGAGAAGTAAAAAATAGTTTCAATGGAACTGGAGAACTGATTAGATTTGGGGAATAGGAGATAGGAGAAGAGTCAGACTTCCTCAGTGCCATCCTCCATCCATTAGGTAGGGCTTAAGCAGCACCTGGTTACAAAGAATATCTAGATAAAGTGAAAAGCTATGTGTTTTATCACAAACTCCAGAAAACTGTAGTTCAAGTCATTACCTCCACTTTCCCTTTCCTGGATCAGCCTTTGGCAGTCTTGTTTACCATCTAGCCATTTAAATGGAACTGCCTTTAAATGGTTATCAAAAATCTCTTAAGATCTAAATAGTTTCCTTTTCTCAGTCTTTATCTTTCTTTAACTCTTTGGATTTTTGGGCCACCCTTTCCTTCTGAATACTCTCTCCTTCCCCAGATTTTGTGATAATGCTCTCTTCTGCTTCTCTAACCATTCTGTCTTAGTCTTCCTTGCTGCATTATCAATTATATCATGCCTTCTAACTGTCATCCCAACCCCAAACCCAAGGCCTTTTCCTGGTAACTCTTTTCTCTGTCTGAACCATCTCTAGAAGGTCTTATCATCAATCTGGTTCCATTACTACCTTTTTGCAGATGACTCTCAGACTTTTATGTCCAGATCTAATCTCCTGGACTCCTGTCCAGCATTACCAACTGGTGATTGGATATCTCCAACTGAATGTACTGTGGGCATCTCAAACTCATCATGTCCAAAGTCAAATTCAATACCTACCACCTAAACCTCTAGACCGAGAATATAAGTTTCTTGACCACAGGTCCTGTTTTTCATTTTGTTTTTGTGTCCCTGGTACCAAATAATCATTTAATAAATTTTACTGGAGCTGATTAATTGAATTGGAAACTCAGACACAAAGGTCAGCTTTTGTGCTCACACCTTCCAGTGTCCTCAGGTTTCTTTCTACCCTGATGGGGAAAATTTTCCTATCTCTTGCCCCAGCTTCCAAAATTTCTAGTTATGACTCTGACTAAAGGAGACCAATTAAACATAGTTGAGTTATGTGCTGGAGGTGCCATAGTTTTAAGGGTATTGGGGAACATATCTGAAAGAAGGGAAGAATTCCAAATACTTGGAAAATTATAGGCCTTTTTATTATCAAAAATAGTAGATTGAGGAAATGTGAGTAACTGTAGGCTTTCATGTCTACTATATGAATAGTTTTTTATAAGAATAATCTATACATTTATCAAGAACATATTTGATAAATGCATGAGATTGGAATATAAAGGGATGTTCAAATGATATTCTACAGCATATCACATATTTATAGTCAAATGATTGAATGAAAGTTTCAGAAAATATAAGATCTCATCATGCTTATTGTTGATTGACTATAAAGAAACATTTGATTGAGTAGAGCATGATACTTACTTAAAGGTTCACCTCTAACAAGGTACATCTCTTATATATGCAGCAATAATGGTAAGTTTGTCTTATGACTGATTATTAATATCTCATTTGCATTAACTAGGGAGCACACATTTGTCAAAGATGTTTGCTATTGTTATGGAGGACAGAGAAGTTTTCCAAATATTTGGGGTCCTTCAAATATTCATGTTTACTGACAATAAATGAAAATTTCATAAAGGTTCATAAATGCAGAGCCTTCTCTGTGACAAATATGATGCCTCAAAGAATTGGCCTAACAAAATAACAAAATCCAAGTAGATGAAGAATTTCTATTGTCCAGATCAGGGGTGGGGGATCTGTAGCCTCAAAGCCACATGTGGTCCTCTAGGTCCTCAGGTGCAGCTCTTTGACTGAATCCAAACTTCACAGAATAAATCTACTTAATAAAAGTTTGTGTTCTGTAAAATTTGGACTTAGTCAAAAGACTGCATACAAGGACTTAGAAGACTACATGTGTCCTTGAAGCCACAGGTTCCCCACTCCTGGTCCAGACTATGATATATGATTGTATAGACTTTTCATTGAAATGGGCCATCAGCATAATAATATATATTGGAAAGAAATAATAGGTAGATGATGACCCAGACCCAGTTTTATATAGGTATAGGAAAGAGGGCTGGGTTACCTTTAGGGAATTTCTATAGACTTTTTCATCATTCTAAGTTTTCCCCCAAAACCAAGACCCATCTTTTTCAGTAATAATATTCTTCTGATATTGCTGTATGCCTACACTTTTTAGAGTACCATGAAATCCAAAGAACTAAAGTTCAAGGTGTTGAAGGGGAGAAAAAGCTTCTACATTGTGTTTATGGTAGGAGCTATTAGAACCAAAGGTTTATTATGTAAATCAACAATTGCAAGGACAGTGATCTCCCAAATCAATTTAATAATGCCATTCGGTCAGAGAGAGAGAGAAAGAAAGAGAGAGAGAAAACTGAGTAACAGACATGATCTAGTAGCTTTTATGCATTCTTAAGAGTTATGTAGGTTGCCATTTCCAATTCAGCATTTACATGTAAAATACTGGAAGTCAGGACAGAATTGTTTACATCAAGGAAGTAAGCTCAAAGGCCCTATTGTAGTATAAACAAGATAGGACATAACACACAGTCTTGAGGATCCTCAGATGTTAGATATTAATCATCGCAAAATTTCTAAACAGCTTTAATTTCTTGTTGTTGCATTCTCAGAACAAACAGCTTTTGCTTCTTGTTTATCTTTTTTTTAAACCATCTTGCAAGCATGTAAGCAATGAAACTTCATCTAATCTATGACCATAATTTCTTAGCATCTAGCTTGACTATATTTTTGAGAAATTAAATTCTAGTTTAATTAGTGTTTAAAATTTTTGCTTCTATGTAGATCTCCCAAAGAGCAAAGGAGATGAGCACATGGATAGGAGCGAGCTACTGGGTATTATCAGTGAAAAACTGCACAGGAAGCCTAGAATCAAGGACATCAAAAGCAAACTATATGATTGGTTGTTAAAGAGGAATGAACCATTCATAGAGCTATAATGATAATGGGAATCTGAAGATCTTCCCTGCCCCTTGGCCCCTTGATAGGCTTAAGTGATTCTGAGAACCTTCCCTGATTTGAAAATATACTCTGCCCCCTAATAGGCTGAATGTGGTCACCTGGAGCCTGTGGCACCATGAAAAACATTGTTTTTCAGGAACGTCCATACTTTGTTACTTTGTGACTGGGGAGTGGGTCAAGAAGGTCGTGACATTCTCTGACCCAGGAGAAGGCTATATGTACCCTGATGTGAGGTTTTGCTTTGAGGCTCACTTTGGGAAGAGTTGTGTGATTTGGCCAGATGAGAATCTGGGCAGCCATTGAGCCCCCCAGCTTTGAAAACCTAGGTGTTGGTGCTTCCCTCTGTGGTAAGTAAGTAGGTATGGATGTAATGGTTGGACAGCTGGAAGCCCTGTCTGCTGAATTGTGTCATTTTCTGTTGTAACTTGTTTGTATTTTCTGAAGTCCAGGGTGCTGACTTTTCCCCCTGAACTAGGTAAATGATATATGTTTGATTGATTAACGTAAGATTGTTAACCCACTTTGGGTTGCTTTCCTTTAGAAAAGCAGATCTAAGAACCTGTGCTAGCAGCCATTCTGGGTATGCTAGGGTGCTCGCTGCTACAAGAGTAAAAGTAATAAACTACCTTCCTGTACTCTTGGTATCCATACAATGTGAAGAAATATGGAAGAAGGTCCCTGCCATATTGGGATTCTCCCTGCTCCCTGTGGAATATTAATTGTAAGAGCCACAGAAGAGTAGAAGGCATGACGGGTTGTAATTGGCATGGAAAATGCTGTCCACACAGATGACATTGATAAACCATAGAAATATGAAGTGCTGCAATATCATACATGGATGGCTAGACATATTTTAATATCTGTGTGTATTTTTGTTTTATCTTTGTAGTAAGTATCAATAATGATAGCACTTTTATAGCTCTTTATGGGGTATAAAGTGCCTTTCAAATATTATCTCATTTGATGCATACAGCACCTCTTGGTGGTAGGTACTATTATTATGTCCATTTTATAGATGAAGGATTTGAAGTAGACAGAGGTAAACTGACTTGCCCAGTGTCACACAGCTAATAAGTGTCTGAGGCCAGATTGGAATTCAGGTCTTCTTGACTCCAGGCATAATGGTCTCTCTATTGCATATCTCCACCAGAGGTGTAGTGGTTACAGTTTGACTTAAAGTCAGGAAAACTCAGGTTCAAGTCCTACCTATGATGTGTAATGGTTCTTTGTCAGTGTGAAAGTCACTTCAACCTGAAATGCTCTAGGTCTAGGATGTTCTATATGACTATTAGTGGCAGAGAAGGTACCAGCCTGCATTAGTAGAGGGGGATTTCCTTACCAGAGAGCCCCTTATGATACTTAAGTCAGAGGTCTAGTCCCTCTCCCTATCCTTTCCTTACACAGTGGTGTATATGGTAGGTGCTTAATAAATACTTGTCTTGTTCTCACTTCAGCAGCACATATACTAAAATTGGAATGCTACAGAGAAGATTAATATGGTCTCTAGGCAAGGATGACTTGCAAATTTGTGAAGCATTCCATATTAAAAAGAAAAAAAAAGAAATGCTTATCTTGAATTCATAGAAAAGTTTTTGTAATATTCTATTATTGGATACAATTTATACCATATATAGAACAAAGAGGCAAAGGGGAATATTTGGTCAACCTTGCTATGGATGAAGAATCTTTCTTTCATTTGGATATTATTTAGGACTTCTTTTAATATAGTGGCTAGCCCCTTTGGAAAACATTCATTTCTCTGTTTTATGACCCACCTTCTCTCAATATATAACAGATTATTAAACAAAGTGATCATCACATTCATGTCACTTATAGAAGCTCCTATAATTTTGATGTACCTATAGAACAACTTGTGGACTTTTTATTTCTATGTAGAAAGCCCTTAAGGCTATATTTTTGTCTATCGAACAGAAGGATGTCTTCAAATTAAAAAGGATTTCCAGACATCCTGGTACATGCTTGTAGTCTTTTTTTTTTTTTTTTGCTGGAGATACTGAGATTGGTTCATAGCTTGCCTTTTGGAGTTTTGAACTACAATACAGCTAAAGTCCTTCATGGGTTAACATAGTTGAACCTATGGGAGGTGAGGAGCACCAAATTGTCTAAGGAAGATAAACCAGCCTTGACTGGAAAAACAGAGTAGGTTAAAGCTTCCATGCTGATCAGTATATGGAATGAACCCATAAGTGGCCTCTGTACTTTTTGACTGAGATAGGAAGATCCAATAAATAGCCCCACCCCAACAAACCAAACAATAAATACTATGCAAAGTAGGACCCAATATTTGTAAATAGGCACACAAATTAGGTATCCCCAAAAATCATACAACAGTTTTAAACTATGAAATTTTTTTGTACATTTGAAAGGAATAGCAAGTTGTGCACTGTATATTTGTATTTTCATATACAATCTTTTTTTATTGCATTATATTATGAAAATGTTTGTTTTATTCCATTTTCTTTTGGGATAAACTGTGTTCATATGATTCCTAACTCTTTATAGGGAATTCATGTACATTATCCCTTTTTATCAGATCTCTGTGAGTCAGGTAGATAGAAGAGGTATTTTTATCATCTACTATTAATCCTAACTATTCTCTCTACTTAGTAGTATGACTGAAAAGAATTAGTCCATAGCACAAAGTTGTCTGAAAAAGTATGACTGTTCATAGGGGCAGTTCCAGAGCTAGATGGGAGCTCAAAACTTATCTAATCCAATCTCCACATTTTACAGATGAAGAAACTGAATCCCAGCAAAGTTAAGTGACTTCCCCAAGTCACATATTCGAAGTTCTATAGTCATGTTCCTCACTGAACCTCCTGAGATTTCAATGTATAGCTGGAGAATATCTTGTGTTTTTCACATGGAGAAGGAAGAAAGTAAGGAATCAAGTATTTGTTTATGTGTTAAGCACCTACTATGCATCAGGCACTGTGCTAAGTCCTTTACAAGTATCTCATTTGACCTTCACAACCCTGGGAGGTAGGTGTTATTATTATTCCCATTTTATAGTTGGGGAAATTGAGTTAGACAGAGCTTAAGTCACTTGCCCAGGATTATACAGCTAGTAAGTGTTTAAGTCTAGATTTGAACTCAGGTCCTCCTGACTCCAGGTCCAACACTCTATTCAATGTACTGCAAAGATGCCTGTAGGTTTTTAAGATTGAATTTTGCTCTGAAACAGAATGATAATTAACCAGTATGTCTGTGGTACTCTATGATTTACATTGAATTTTACATATATTATCTCATTATGATCCTCATGATAACTCTGGAATTTAGGCATTATTATTATTCCCATTTTACAGATGAAGAAACTGAGCCTGAGTGAGATTAACTAATTTGCCCAGGGTCACACAGTTAGTAAGTATCTAAAGCAGGATCTGAACTCTGGCCTTCCTGGCTCCACAACAGTGCTTTCTATCTATTTCATTGCTTAGTAACCAGCATGTTTTAAAAACCAAACCAAACCAAACCAAACAGTAGGGGCAGCTAGGTGGTGCAGTGAACAGAGCACTGGCCCTGGAATCAGGAGGACCTGAGCTCAAATTCGGCCTCAAACACTTAACATAAAACACTAGCTGTGTGGCCTTGGGCAAGTCACTTAACCCCAATTGCCCTCCAAAAAGCCAAAAAACAGAAAAACAAAGTAAGGACCATCTAATGGGGCCATCTAATCCAAATTTGTCACTTTAAAGTTGAAGAAATTGAGGCATAAAGCTATTAAGGGATTTGCCCAAATTACATGGGTAATAAGCTCCAAAGGTCGGATTCCAAGCTAGGTCCTGATGTTTTCATTAAATGTAAATTGAATGCATGCCAAGACCATTTTATTATGGATTTTATAGAGATGGCTAAATCAGAAACTTTTTGTTGTCTTCATAGTTGTGTTATATGTTTGAGGGGGAGTGCTAGGGAGCATTTTTTTTTATATAACTCTTCAAAATTTCCCTCTCTTAAATATATACTAGAAATTAAACTCTAAGTACCATTAAAAGTATATCATATACAGCATGGATTTTTTTCCTTGCATATAGCTTTGTTTGAATGCAGCTGTTCTTCCTGATTTTATCTTGTTAAGTACCATTATTACTTCCTCACATAGGATATGAGGTAAAGAGGAAAAACAGTCCAAATGCTGTTCCTGTCTATGCAACCTGAATATTGAAAGTCACACCATTAAACAATATAACATATATATATGTATATATATAACACATATAATACACACACATATAATACATATACATATGTGAGTGTATGAAAAGAACCAGAGCACATCTATGAGCAGGGGAAGGATTTCCAAGAAGGTAGGGGTTGTGAGAGTGTGGCAGATAACAGAATATTTATTTGACTGTGTTCTGCTATGCATTTGACAACTATATGTTACTTAAAAGTTACCTTGTACAAAATAAAGTTCACTTTTTGAAATTTCATTAATCTATTTTATCTTTTTAATTTCTTATTTGTCTATGCATTTTAAATTCTAGGACATATTTCATTTGATATTGAAGGAAGGAAAGCTAAGGAGTATGGGGACCAAAAATTTTGAAAACACTTGGATTATGGGAGCAGTTTTTAATCAGAAAAGAGATAGACATGATCATAAAAGGAAAAACTAGGTAGTTTCTATTATATGAAATTTAACCCCCCCCTTTTTTTTGCTAACCAAATCAACACAACTAGGACACTTGATGGGTAAAAAACCAAAAACAAAACTAGCATCAAATATCTCTGATAACCAAAAATATTTATGAATTATCTATTATATGCCAGACACTGTACAAGAAGCTAGGAATACAAAAAGAGGCACTACCCTCAAGAATCAAAGAGACAATATGAAAACTAATATATACAAAACAAGTCACATAAAGGACAAAAAGGAAACAATTGAGAGAAGGCACTAGAATTAAGTGGTGTTGGAGAAGGCTTCCTGTAGAAAGTAAGATTTTAGTTTAGACTTAAGGGAAGCTAGGAAGGTCAGTAGTTAAAGTGAAGGAAGGATAAAGATCCAGGAGTGGAGTGACAGAGAAAATGCTTGGGGTCAAGAGGTGAAAGGTCTTGTTTGTGAAAAAGTCAGTGTCACTGTATCAAAGAATACATGTTAAGGAGTATGTTGTAAAAAATTTGAAAGGGTAGGTAGGGACTAGGTTATGACAGGCTTTAAGTGCCAAACAGAGCATTTTGTATTTGCCTCTGGAAGCCATAAGAAGCCACTGGAGTTTATTGAGGAGCAGAATGACATGATCAGATCTGTGTTTTAGTAAAATCATTTCAGTGGCTGAATGGAAGATGTATTGGAGTAGGGAGAGAGGTGAGGCAGATAGATCCAACCTCAAACTATTGGCCTGATATTCAAGATATGTAGGAAACTAACACAAATATATAAAATCAAAAACAATTCTTCAATAGATAAGTGGCCAAAGAATATGAACACATAATTCTCAAAAGAGCTAGAAACTATGAAAAATAATAGGAGAGATTGCTTACAAAAAATAATAATTGAAATAGAAGTAAAAACAATCTTGTTTCACCCTCAACAAATCATCAAAGATGACAAAACATGGTAATAGGTGATTCTGGAGGTACTGTTGAAAGACAGGCATATGAATGCACTCTAGGAATTGGTTCAGTATTCTGGAAAACAATTAGGAATTCATTTAAAAAGTGCCTATCCTTTAACTCAGATACCTCGTTGGTAGATATATACCCCAAGGGAGCCATAGAAAGAAAGTTCCCAAAATATTCATAGCAAAACTTATTTTTTGATAGCAAGAACAGGAAACAAATGCCCATTAATCGGGAATGAAAAAACAAATTGTGGTAGATGAATGTAATACAATATTACTACATTATAAGACAAAAAATAAATATAAAGAATTCAGAGAAACATAGGAAGACTTATTTGAACAGTTGCAAAGTAAAAGAAGGAAATTAATATGTACATTGACTACACTATAAATTGGATGAACAATAATAAAAATAATGTCAAATTCTATGTAATTACAGAGACCAAACTTTTCCTGAAGAAGAGACAAAAATGTACTTCCTCCCCTTTTTTTGCTTTAGTGGACACAGCAAACACTGGTTAAAGTGTGGTTTTGCTGAATTGTTTTATCTGTTTATTTTCTTACACCGGATGGTTTTATGGGTAGGAATGGAAAGAGGTATGGAAATTTATGAAGTTATATTGATAAATGAATATGCCTTCTTGAGGTGCCACCCCATTTAATAAGAACTTGATATTAATAATCAGAGGGTTACTTAAGCAACTCATCTTTGTTGCTGGATCTTTTAATGAATCTATGTGATTTAACATACATATGAAAATTACTTTGTTGGAGGACAGCCTTTAAGGTAGTGTTTTGTTCTATCAAATCAATGTGTAAAAACAAAAGATGTCAAAAAAACTTAAAAGTTAAAATTGTGATAGTTATGCTATGAAAATTACTATTAAAATGCAAACAAATTTGTTCCCTTTCCCATCTTTGTTTTCTTTCTAAGACATTTCTGGTGCTTTCACAATAATATTATTTATTATTTTATGTAACAAGGTGGTGCAGTGGATAGAGTGCTGGGCAATTTAATGCCTGATCTTTTACATGCTGCTCCACATTCATAATATTTGATGTAGAGGTAACATGTAAGGCAAAGATTACAGCTAATATCTTCTATGAATCTGTCAAGTTTCTCAATTTGACTTCCATGGTTTGATGAACAAGGTCTTTCCTATTAGTTTAACCTGAGTACTGAGGGAATTTCTTATTTCCCAGTCTCTGCTGAGTTGTAGGCTACATAATGCTATGTATTTACATAAGGCTTTTTAAATTTTTAAAGTATTTACACACATATTATTCCCTTTTAATCCTCATAATATCCCTTTGAGTTAGAAAGGTGGAGAATGGCTGTCCTATTTTAACAACTGAGGACAATGAAGTAAGGAGAATTTTAATGACTTGCTAATGGTTATAGGTCAAGTTTTAAAAGAGCTGGTATTAGAACCCAGGTGTCCCCATTTTCACCATCATTATGTAGATTTCTGTAGTGTTTTATAATTTATAAATTGCTTTTGTAAGCCTTGAGGTCAACAATGAAAGCATTACCATTACTACCTGTATTTTATAGATTGGGAAAATGAGACACACAGAGATGGAAAGATTTGCCTAGCCTCACATAGTCTGTGTGAAGCTAGGATTCAACAGTAGGTTTCTTGATCTCTTTGGAGCATAAACCTAGTAGTGGAATTGTTAGGTGAAGGGATATGAGAAGTTTTATAGCCCTTTGGACATAGCTCCAGATTGAACTCAGGAGGTATTAGACCAGTCCATAATTTCACCAATTGTGATTTATTTTCCCACATCTCCTCCAGTATTTGTCCTTTCTGTCATGTTAGCCAATGCAATAGGTGTGCAGTGGTACCTCAGAGTTGCTTCAATTTGCATTTCTCTAATCAATAGTGATTTAGAGCATTTTTTAATGTGACTATTGATAGCTTTAATTTCTTCTTCTGAAAACTGTTCATACCCTTTGACTATTTATCAACTGGAGAATGACTCTCATTTCTATAAATTTGGCTCATTTCCTTATGTGTTTGAGAAATGAGGTCTTTATCAGAGAAACTTGCTATAATTTTCCCCCAGTTCTTGTTTTTATTCTAAATTTGAAATAGGTTTGTTTGTGCAAAAGTTTTTTTTAATTTCATATAATCAAAATTATCCATTTTATTTCTCATATTTTCTATCTTTTGTTTGGCCAAAAACTCTTTATGCATAGATCTGACAGGTAGATTTTCTCATACTCCCCAAATTTACTTCTTATATCACCCTTTATGTCTAGATTTTTTATCTATTTTGTTTTGTTTTTTGCTTTTTGGAGGGGGGAGGGCAAGGCAATTAGGGTTAAGTGACTTGCCCAAGGTCACATGGCTAGTAAGTGTTAAATGGCTGAGATTGGATTTGAACTCAGGCCCTCCTGACTCCAGGGCCGGTTCTCTATTCACTGCACCACCTAACTGCCCCCATTTTGACCTTATCTTGCTATAAAGGGTGTGAGCTGTTGGTTTATGCTTAGTTTCTTCCAAATTGCTTTCCAATTTTCCCCACAACTTTTGTTAAACATGTGAGTTCTTGCCTCCAAAACTTGGATTTTGGGGTTTATCAAACATTGGATTACTATAGTCATTTACTACTGTGTATTGTGTGCTTAATCTGTTTCACTGATCTACCATTCTATTCCTTGACCAGTACCAGATTATTTTCATGATTACTGCTTTGTAAGACCACCTTCCTTTATATTTTTTCATTGATTCTCTTGAATTCTTGACATTTTGTTCTTTAAGATGTATTTGTTATTATCTTTTATAGTTCTGTAAAATAATTCTTTGGTAGTTTCATTGGAATGACACGGAAAAAGTAAATTAACTTAGGTAGAATTGTCATTGTTATTATATTGACTCAGCCTACCCATGAAAAATTAATATTTCTCCAATTGTTCAGATCTCTCTTTGTGTGAAAAGTGATTCATACTTGTGTTCATATAGTCACTGGGTTTGTCTTGGCAGATATTTTATGTTGTCTGAAGTTATTTTAAATGGAATTTCTCTTTTTTTTCTGTTCCTGCTGGGTTTTGTTGTTAGTATATAGAAATACTGTTTTATTTGGGTTTGTTTCATATCATACTATTTTTTTGCTAAAGTTGGTAATTGTTTCAACTAATTTTGGTTGATTCTCTAGGGTTTTCTAAGTATGACATCATATCTGCAAAGAGTGATAGTTTTGTTTCCTACTTGCCTAGTTTTATTGCTTCAATTTATTTTTCTTCTCTTATTGCTGTAGCTAACATTTTAGTATAAAATTGAATAATATTGGTGATAATGGACATCCTTGCTTCACCCTTCTTCTTATTGGAAAGGCTTCAAGTTTATGCCCACTACAGATAATGTTTATTCTTGGTTTTAGATAGATATTACTTACTATTTTATAAAAGGATTCATTGGTTCTTATGTTTTTATAGGAGTGGGCGTTTTATCTTTTCAAAGGCTTTTTCTGTCTCTATTGCCACGATCATGTGATTTTTGTCATTGATATCATCCCTTATGCTGATAGTTTTCCTAATATTATTAGCCCTGCATTTCTGGCATAAATCCCCACTGGTCATAGTGTATGATATTTTTCTTTGTCTGTTTTTGCACTCAATTATTTATATATCAAAACCAGATTTATGTCATAAAAAGGAATCTTGTAGGGCTCCTTAACATATTTTTTCAAATACTTTATATAGTATTGAGGTTGTTTCTTAAATAATTGGTAGAATTCACTTGTAAATCTACCTGGTACTGATTTTGTTTATGTAGCTCATTGATGACTTCTTCAATTCCTTAAAAAAAATACAGGGTTATTTGAGCATTTTGTTTCCTCTCCTGATAATCTGGGAAGTTTTTATTTTTGTAAATATTAATCCATTTTATTTAGATTGTGTGATAGTAATGGCAATTAAAGATTCCCCTGTATTGGCTTGGTTTTCAAGCTGATTGTGTTAAAACCCAGAGCTTGTTAATCCCACCTGTGGGATGGACTTGTTGATGTGAAAAGAAAGTCCTGAACTGGGAGGAGCTGGTATGTAGATTTGGAGAGACAAGAGAGAGGCAGAAGAACTTTTTGGAAGCAGCACCTCGTGGAGGCAGAGAGAGAGACTGAATGGATTGCTGAGGGCCACTTTGAATTGCCCTGGACTTTTGAGACCTGCCCCCTGAGCTGCCAAG
>NW_027187281.1:5081067-5186498 GCF_028583685.1 Petaurus breviceps papuanus | reverse complement strand
TGAATTACTGCCTGGTTGGTGAAAATAAAGAAATATGTATTTTTTTTAATGAATCTGTTTAAGGGTGATATATTTTGGAACCTTCACCTCAGGGTGTTTTATATGTAAATGTATATGTATGTCCATGTATAATATATGCACGTGTATGTCCATGTATAATAATTCTACATTGTTTTATAAAACATGAGTTTTGCCTGATACCATAAAACTAAACTGTTCATGCCTATAAAACTATAAATTACAGAGAGGTACAGAGAGTGCGGAACTTACTGTGGAAAGAGCACTAAATTTAGAGTCAAAAGACTTCCAGTTCTGCTTATAAGCAGTATTACATTGGGCAAGTCACAACCTCTCGGGGACTACCGTGTTTCCCCAATAATAAGACCTATCCCAAAAATAAGCCCTCCCCTTACTGTATAAGATTCCTCTAAAATAAGCCCTCCACAAAAAATAAGCCCCATTGAGATTGCTACTGTAGTGAAGGTGATCCCTGTGCTACACGCTACATTACGGTACACTCTGTATGCACTGTTCTCCCCCGTACCCCCGGTGAAATGCACGCCATGCTCCGAGCTGCATCCAATCAGAGCTGCAGCAGTGAGCGCATCATCCTGTTCTTCCCCAGGGATTTGCTTATTGAATAAAGGTACATTTTTTTGTTCACATTTACCTGTTTATTAAAATTGCTGTCAATGTTCATTAAAATAAGCCCTCCCCTGAAAATAAGCCCTCTGGTGTTTTTCTGTCCAAAAAAATTAATAAGACAGTGTCTTATTATCGGGGAAACACAGTATTTCCAGATTTGCAAAATGAGAGCATTGGAGTTGATGACCTCTGAGCTCCTTCCCAGTTTTAAAATCCCATCAACTGACCTTATGTCTTTGGCTTAGATGTTGATATCAGGGTGGCTACCAATAACATAGGTTACATTACTGTTAAACAAATCTGCTAGGTCACAGGAAAGTCTTTTGTGTAAGTAAAAGCCTGTGACATCACTGATCACATCAGTTTCTCAGGGATGCAGATCTTGCTTGTAGCTGACAGAGAGTGGGGGAAGACACAAGTATCTGTAATGGGAATGTAAATTTTTAAGATCTTCCCTGCCCCTAGGCTAAAGTGCACCTGGAGCCTGGGGTGGGAGGCTGGTTTTTCAGTAGATACTTCTTGATTGGCCAGTGGGTCAATAAGGTTGTTACATTCTCTGAGCCAGGAGAAGTCTATATAAGCCCTGTTGTGTAGCTTTGTTTTGGGGCTCACTTTGAGAAGTGTTCTGTGATTTGATCAGATGAGACTCTGGGAAGCCATTGTTGAGAGCTCCCGGCTTTGAAAAACCCAGATGTTGATTTGGTATGGATGTAATGGTTGGACAGTTTGGAAATCTGTCTACTTGATCTGTTCTCTGTCTTGATAATTCTGCCTGTATACTCTGAAGTTCAGGGTGCTGACCTTTTTCCCCTGAACGAGGTAAACGATACATGTTTGACTGATTAAAGTAAGCTTGTTAACCCATTTTGAGTTGCTTTCCTTTAACAAAGCAGATCCAAGAACCTGTATTGGCAGCCACCCTGGGGACGCTGGGGTGCTTGCCACTACAGTATCCTACTACTTTTCCAACCTTTCCTGATCACCAAGTTTCAATTTTGAGCTTCCTGAGTCATTCTGGTCCCAGAGTCTACCTGGTTTCCCAGGTTTGAGATTTCTTAGGCATTGGTTGGTTGGTTGGTTGGTTGGTTGGTTGGTTGGTTGGGTTGTTGTCCTTCATTCTTGAAGAGGACCAAAATGACATCACTATGCTAGAGTCAAGTTGCAATGTGTCCAACTATTGCTGCTCAGACTAATACTAGCTTGGAATGCTCCACCACAGGTCGGGCAAAATAGTTTGTGTGAACATTTGGGGTGGATACTCTAAACTTGCACATTCTGCATTTCCTTTGAGCAGTTTCAATTCTGCTTTGCTCATAGAGCACATAGACCACCCTTTCTGTTGTGGGAATGCCATGCTGAGTGTGTCTCCCATGTCACACAATCAATTCCAAAGTTCTCAAGAGAGACCTTGAGAGTGTCTTTGTATTGCTTCTTCTGACCACTATGTGAACGCTTGACCTGTGTGAGTTCTCCATAAAACAGTCTTTTTGGCAAGTGTACATTTTGCACTTGAACAACATGGCCAGCCCATTGGAGTTGTTCTCTCTGAAGCAGAGTTTGGATGCTTGGCAGTTTAGTTCAAGAAAGGACACCTGTTTGGGACAGCTAGGTGGCACAGTGAATAGTTTGACTATTGATATTAGGCTCTGGAGTCAGGAGGACCTGAGTTCAAATATGACCTCAGACACTTAACACTTACTAGTGATGTGACCTTGGGAAAGTCATTTAACCCCAATTTCCCTGCCTTCCCTCCTCCAAAAAAAAAAGAAAGGACCTCAGTGTACCTTATCATGCCAGGTGATCTTTAGAATCTTCCTAAGATTATTCAAATGGAGCTGATTCAGTCTCTTGGTGTGGCACTGGTAGACTCTCCAGGTTTCACAGGCATACAACAATGAGGACAGCACCATGGCTCTGTGGACTTACAGTTTGGTAGTCAGTCTAATACCTCTTCACTCCTACACTTTCCTTCAGAGTCTCCCAATACTGAGCTAGCTCTAAGAATGCATGCGCCAAGCATGCAATGTCAATGTACACATCCCTGGAAAGTACACTGCCACAGTGAGTGAACTTATCTGCAGCATTCATAACTTCCCCATTTACTGTAACTGATGGTTCCATGTCATCACAGTTCAGTGGCAAGATAGAATCAAGATGACTGGCAATGGCTCTTGCTTCAACTGCCTTCATGGCCATTGGAACAAACTATTCTCATCTGCCCCTTCCACCAGGGGAAGCCTTCACATTCACAGACACCCCCCTAACTCACCAATACATTTGAGACCCCTTGTTTACCCTCAACCTGGTTTATCCCATCTGCCAATACAGTTTACTGGGGTGTGGCCACTGCACATACTACAGTTTCTTGGAACCACAAGTGACAGTTTGGTGGAACAGGAGGACACCAAAGGTGGAAAGCATCCCTGAAAAGGGCTCAGCAGCCATCACACCAGAGGTAATAGTCTTCTCAGCCCTCTCTTATACATAATCCCTAATTAGCTATCTCTTTCATCCCTCTCTTTCCACTATAACTAGATGCTTGAATCTGGCAGCAACCTTCTTATACTCCTGCTATCACACAATCCAGATCATGAATGTATGTCTAGGATCTATTTATATAGAGAGGATAAACAAATTCAAATTCAGAAATAATGTCCCAGTGCTAGATAATTAGAAATGATGAGGCCCAAACTTTCTAAACTTTTAGCTATTTTTTCTATCTGTAGTTTTTTCATGTCTAGTTTGGCTTAGGATTCTCTCTAGGCCTAAAGCATCTGACTCTCCAATGAGCCCCCAAGAGAACTGTATCTTCTATGGATGAAGACAACCAAGCTGATTTGGGATTTTCTTGCCTGGGTATTCTGTGTTGAATTCATTGGTCAGTTCTACAATCTCACCCTCATTCATAGCCAATCAAGAAGTCTCCTGTCTGTATGCTAGGTTTTGGAGTATTCTACCTGCTTTTCTAACTAATAAATGACTGAAGGAAATATTCAGTTATTTTTCAGTTGTGTCTGACTTTTCCTGATTCCATTTGAGGTTTTCTTGGCAAAGATATCAGAGCAGTTTGCCATTTTCTGCTTCAGCTTAATATACAGATGAAGAAACAAAAGAGTTAGGTGACTTGACCAAGATTACACAGTTAGTAAGTGTTTGAGGTCAGATCTGAACTCAGTTCTTCCTAACTCCAGGCCTGGCATTAGCCACTTTGTCACCTAATGATAATTCTATGGAAAGAGTCACAAGTGCATCTGGGATTGCCTGTTCTGATAGTAATATCTTAGGCTGGTGTTTAGGAATCATAGTCAATAAATTCAATTCAGCAAACATTTAAGACACTCATCTAAGTCAAGTCAACAAGTATTTATGAACTACCTACCATGTGCCAGGTACTGTCCTGATCCCTGGAGATATAAAAAAAAAATGCAAGGACAGTCTTTTTTTCCTCTTTGTATATTCCCAGAGCTTACCACAATGCTTGGGGTTTGTTGTTCAATCCTTTCAGTCACGTCTGACTCTGTGACTTGAAGTTTTCTTGGCAAAGACACTGGAGTGGTTTGCCATTTCCTTCTACAGCTCATTTCACAGATGAAGAACTGAAGCAAACAGGGTTAAGTGACTTGCCCAGGGTCACATAGCTAGGCCAGATTTGAACTTAGGAAAATGAGTCTTCTTGACTCCAGGCTCAGTGTTCTATCGATTGTCCCACCTAGCTGACCCAGGCTGGTGTGTAATAGGAGCTTAATAAATGTTTACTGACTTACTGACAGAAAGAACAAGCAAAACAAAACAAAGAACATTCCGTGTCCTCAAGGAACTCAGGAGATTGAACTCTATTACTCATACTGTCACAGTGGGAGCTTGGGAGAGTCCTTCAGCCCATTTTACCTTTGGTTTTGCCATATGAAAAATTAATTGATGAAACTAGCTCTTTTATGTCCCTGTTTGGACTCAGAATCTACCTTACAAGCCAAGTTTTCTATCTCTTAGGCAGCTCTGGGATTCTTCTAGTCTTCTACCTTTAGGTACATTCTTTCTCTTAGGTGATTTTATTAAAAATTGTACCACCTGGAGCCTATGCTAAAGTCTGCTTTATGAAAAATTAGAAAAATTACTCCAGTTCCCCTTGAACTCAATCTAGTGAAGTACTTCCTTATGATAACCATTTTATTCTGTTTTTAAAAGGTTTTTTTAAAAGCTAATAAAAAATGAAATAAAATAAAAGTAATAAAATATAAAAAATTAACCCAAAGAGGTTTCCAATATCTATTCACTTGTAATGACAGATGTCTTAGAGAGTTGTTTGTCTCTAAATTCTCCCTGGGAAACTAATAATATATAATTAACTGAGTAGTTACTGATCTGCATTCCTCATTGAGAGTTCCCATATTGATGAAAGTATACATCTCAACCCTGTGCTTTTCTCCTGCATTCCTCTCCTCCCAAGATACATATGTGTATTATATTGCTTTAGAACATAGTCATCTAGACTCTATAGGAAAGGTATCATGTAATGTGTGTATATTCTATGTAACATATGAGGAATGCTCAAAAAATAAGACAGAACAAAGGTGCTGATTACTTAGACTAGGCTGCTTTGCTCATGTCAATAGAGATGGTATCATTGATGAATATTCATGAGTTTAACTCTCCACTCCCAAAAAATCCTTCAAACTTCTGTGCTTAATCTTTTCTTTTTACATTAAGATTGGTACTGTTCCTGGGCTCCAACTTCTTGTCTACCCCATTATAAAGCTGCAGGGGTCCCTAATATATGCAGCCATCTAGAACCAGCCAAGGCCTCAACTAAACTTAATTTCTGGAATCTAATGGCACATGTATGCTGTTTCACTATCCTTAACCAGGAGCAAAAAGGTCTCAGGGAAAGCAATGAATTAGAGAGAGGACACCCCAATGAATTAGAGAGAGGAAATCCCACCCCTCAATTCTAACATAGCTGCCTCTCAGGTTTACTGATTTTTATTTGTTCAATTAACCTTGTAGGTAGCTCAAGATATGTGAGTGTGACTGAATCGTTGTCCCTTGAATTCTCTGAACCTCATTGATAAGAGCAGACTACAATATACCCACTTCACTTTCAGCTGTTGAATGCATTTGGCTCATGATCAAATTTCTGTTTTTCCCTTTGTAATGAAAACTGCAGAAACGAGCTACCATTCTCTTCTTTCTCCTTTTCATATAGAGGTTATACTGTTCTAGGCCAGAGTCCTTGAATTTACCACAGCAGAGACATGGCAGTGATTATTTCTTGTTTTAATTTCCTTTTCGTTTGTAACAGTGAGAAAATTACCCAAACAAGTTCCCTCTATTCCTATCTCTCTCTTCTCATTAAACTAATGAGGAGTTAGAACTGTGACTCATCCCCTTTTGCCTCTGATAACCTGGCAACAGTTTCTTTTTTGTTTGTTTGGTTTTAGTTTTCAGGTTGTTTTTTTTTTTCCTGATTTACATCATTCATTTCCACCAGATTCTGAGTTACAAATTTTCTCCCCTTTTTTCACCTAACCACCGCCCCAAAATAGCGGTCCCACAGGATATCACTCCTCCAATCTGCTCTCTCCCATATTTTCTCCCATACCCCTTTAGACTTTTCCAGTGGATCTCTATGCCCAGATTCCTGTATATCTTATTTCCCAATTACATGTAAAATAGTATTAATAATGGTATATATTTGATTTGAAAACTTTGAATTCCAGATTCATTCCCTTCGTCCCTTGTCACCCACCCTTACTGGGAAGATAAGCAGTTCAGTATAGGATGTACATGTGTGGCTAATGCAAAACAATAACATAGTAGATATATTGTAAAAGATTAACTATATTTCCCTCCCTCCTATCCCACCTCCCACTTGTTCTGTTCTCTAATTTGATCCCATCCATTTTCAAAAGTGGGTGCTTCCAACTTCCCTGCCCCCCACCTGCCCTCCCTTCAATCATCCCCCTTTCATCCCCTTCCCTCCCTACTCTCCTGGAGGGTGAGATACCCTATTAGGTCTATATTTCATTCCCTCTTCAAGCCAAATTAAATGGCAATAAGGTTGACCCATTCCCTTTTGCCTTCCTATTCTTCCCCTCCAATGTACCCATTTTCCCTTGCCTCTTCTATATGAGATAGTTTACCCCACTCTGTCTCTCCCCATATCCTCTCATTATATTCTCCTCTCACCTCTTAATTTCACCTTTTATTTATCATCCCTTCCTGTTGAATTGGTCCTGTGCCCTCTATCTATGTAAACCTGTACACATATATACACACATTCACATATGTATTCAAATGCCCATATACCCTCACATACACACACACACACACACACACACACATATATATTACCTTCAACTACTGAGAAAAGTTTCATAAGTTACAATTATTGTTTTTCCATGTAGGAATGTTAATAGTTCAACTTTGATAAGTTCCTTATGATTCCTTTTCCCTGTTTACCTTCTCATGCTTCTTGTATCTGAATGTCAAATTTTCTGTTCAACTCTGTTTTTTTCAGCAAGAATGCTTGAAAGTCCTCTATTACACTGAATGACCATATTTGCCCTGAAACATGATACTCAGTTTTGCTGGGTAGGTGACTCTTCGTTGTAATCGAAGCTCCTTTGCCCTCCGGAATGTCATATTCCAAGCCCTTCAATCCCTCAGTGTAGAAGCTGCCAGATCCTGGGTTATCCTGATTGTGTTTCCACAATATTCAAATTGTTTCTTCCTGGCTGCTTGTAATATTCTCTCCTTAATCTAGGAATTCCAGAACCTGGCTATAATATTCCTAGGAGTTTTTTGGGGGGGATCTTTTTCAAGAGGTGATCAGTGGGTTCTTTCAACTTCTATTTTGTACTCTGGTTCTAAAACATCAGGGCAGTTTTCTTTGAGAACTTCCTGGAGGATGATTTCTAGGTTCTTACTTTGATCATGGCTTTCAGGTAGTCCAATAATTTTTAAATTATCTCTCCTGGATCTATTTTCCAGGTCAGTGGTTTTTCCCATGAGATATTTAATATTGCCTTCTATGCTTTCATTTATTTGGATCTGTTTAACAGCATCTTGGTTTCTCATAAAGTCATTAGCTTCCATTTGCTCCAATCTAATTCTGAAGGAATGATTCTCCTCAGTGAGCTTCTGAGATTCTTTTTCCATCTGGCAAATTCGGCTTTTTAAGGCATTCTTCTCCTCGTTGCCTTTTTGAGCCTCTTTTGCCATTTGAATTAGTCTATTTTTTAAGGTATGATTTTCCTCATTCAGGCTGTTGACTCTCATTTCATAGTTTTCTTGCACTGTTCTCATTTCTCTTCCCTATTTTTCCTCCACTTCTCTTATCTGCTTCTTAAGGTCCTCTATGGCCTGTAACCAGCTCGTATTTTCCTTTGGAGCTTTTGGTGCAGTAGTTCTGACTTCACTGTCTTCCTCCTGTTCCATGTTTTTCTCCTTTATGTCCCCAAAATAGGAGTCTAATGTTGGAATCTTCTCTCTGCTTTGTTTCCTTTTCCTGGTCATGTCACCCCTCAGTCATTTGACCCCTGGGATTTTTGCCACAGTAGGACTCTGCCACCAGACAGGGGAGCTTTTGTCCCAAATGCTGGGGTTTTCTCAGCTGCCAAAGGTATTAGATGGGTGCACTCTCTGAGGTTTCTGCATGCTCTGGCAAGCTGGACACACACCCCAGGATCTCCACCCTAGACTGCAATACAAATCCAAGACGATTAAAGCAAGAGTGATTACCCCTCAGACTGGTGCTTGGTTCCCCTACACTCTGTAGGCCAGGAGATGAAACTGCCATGTGGTGCTTGCTGGCTGTGCCAGCATCTCAGCAGCTTCTTGCCCTGTGGGCAAAATCCAAGAACTCCTGCTTACTGGGTCCCAAAGTCCAGATTGCACTGACCTCTCACTTTGTCCTTTGCATTTATGTGTTGATAAATCTGGAAATGGCCACAGCTGCTGCTGATCTGGAGTCCCTCCATCCTGGGCTGTTCAGGCCTTCCCTGGTATGGGGCTGGGCTTGGCTCCCAGAGTGCTGCGCTGGCCAATTCCTGCCAGCCTGGCAGGCTGTCCTCAGTGGGAGGTTATCTTTTCTGTGTCATTTTGTGGGTTCTGCAGCTCCAAAGTTTGTTTAGAGTCCCCTTTTTACATGGATTGGGGAAGGATGGAAGCGAGAGCAGCGGGGAAGGTCCTGCTTCTACTCTGCCATCTTGACCCAGGCTGTTTTTTTTTTAATGGCAACAAGTCAAGGTAGTTCATAACATGGGAATATAGGTTTACATCTGTCCATGTATTTTTGGATGTTGTCAGAAGCAGCCAGTCTTTGTGTGACTCCTTGATCATAACAGGCATGTTTGCTCTTTCCCTTCATCAAAAAGTTTTGTTGAGTGAATGTACTATCACATAATTTGCTGAGGAATTGAGGTAAATGCATATACTATTTATATAAATATATATTTTAAATTTAATATTATCTTTTTAATTAACATGTATTTATTTTCTCTTCCTCTCTTCCTTCCCCCTGGCACATGTAAAAGGAAAACAAAACAAAACAAAACAGATCCTTGTAAGAAACATGTCTAGTCAACAAACCTAATTCCATATCCAAAATGTATGTCTCATTCCACATCTTGAGAACATAATATCTATGTCAAGAGATAGGTAGTAACCTGTTTCATCACTGGTCCTGTGGAATCATAGCTGATCATTGTATTGCTGAGAATTCTCATAGCTTTCAGTATATGTTTTACAATGTTATTGTATGAAAATTTCTCTGGATTCCACTCATTTCATTCTGCATGAATTCATGCAAGTCTTCCCAAGTTTCTCTGAAACCATCCTTTTCACAATTTTTTGCAGCACAATAGTATTCCATTATATTCATTAAAACAAGTGTTCTAAGAAACTCAAGGCAAAATGGATTGGTGGGTGGCTCAGTAGTGAGTGACCCAGCATTTACCTGGTATTCTGAAGGTTATATTCTTTTCCTATCTACTGTTTAGTTCTTCCAGTCAGGCCTTTTCTGATCACTTGTACTTATGGCTATAGGATAATCTTCACAGGTTCATAGGCTCATAATTCATCTTCAAAAAATGAGAGAGTTGGATGATTCTCTATCTCTAAAGTCCTTTCTGGCTCTAAAACCTATGATATATGAAATAAAAGCTAGTTAGTCTATCTGACTCACCTCAGGCTTTGGGAATCAAGTAAAGGTAATCACTGTCAGGAGAGTTTCAATGAGATGAATTATTCAGTGGAACAAATGATACAAGTTTTTAACATGTGCAAGATCAGTCACATTGCTGTCACTCCTAGAGATCCCAGGGTACTCAATTCAGGACAGATGCCAAAGCCAAGCAATTCACCTTGCCAGGAATATTAGAGGGTTTTTATCATTAATTTTTGTTTGGTTGGTTTTGGACTGTTACTGTGCTGACATTAGCGTAGGGAAACTATATCACATAAGAGTGTGGTAACACTATTTACTAATACAGAGCATCACTGGTCTGCAATGCATAGTCTTAGAGAATTGTCTGAGGCAATGAGAGGTTAAATGACTTACCCAGGATAACACAGCCAGTATGTGTCAGAGGCAGGATAGGATTTTATATAGTGTGATAAGGAATTTGCACAATAGTTTCTAGTTAATTATATTAAAGAAACTTTACACAAGGGTCCTAAGTAAATAATAATAATAACAAACAATTCACATTTATATAGAATTTGAAGGCTTTGCAAAGCTCTTTAGGTATAACATTTTAATATGATCTTCACAACAAACTTGAGTAGGAGCTTGATTACCCACAATTTCTAGATGTAGAAATTGAGGCACAGAGAGATTAAGTAATGATAGCTAGCATTTTTATGGTGCTTTAAAATTTGCAAAGTACTTTGCAAATGCTATCTCATTTGTTCCTCACAATGATCTTGTGAACTAAGTGCTATTATTATTCCCATTTTACAGATGAGGAAATTGAGGCACAGTGATGAACTCTACAGTGTCAAATAACTAGTATGTGTCTATGGCTGGATTTGAATTCATGTTTTCCTGATTTCAAGCCAGCACTCTATCTTCTGAGCCACCTAGCTGCCTTAGTGCTAGACTAGAACCTAGGACTTCGGACTCTCAGGTTGTTGGCTTTTTTTTTCTTCTCTTCAGCATGCTGTAATTTCTCAATCTGTAATTTTAACAAGTAATTTCAGCATTAAAATCCTTTTAATCCCCCATAATTGATTTATATCCCATTGCCCACAATGAGTGATTTTTTTCATACCTCTTCTCCTTAATTTTCCTTTTCTATCCTTCCCTGGTCTATTCAAGTGATGACCTTGCCTCATATTTGACTGAAGAAATTGAAGTTATTCATCATGAACTCTCTGCTTTTCCCTTTTCTTAATCTCACAACCACTTGACATCATTCCCAATTCTTTCTGTCTTTAACCCTAGTCTCTGGGTAGGAAGGTAGTGTTTCTTCTTACTAAGGATAACTCTTTTCTAAATGTAATCTTGATTCAATCCTCTTCCAACTTTCCAACAGATTGATTCCTCAATCATCCACCATCTCACTAATATTCCATTTCTTCCTTTTTATTGAATCCTTCTCTGCTGCCTAAAACATACTCTAGTCTCCCCATCCTTAAAAAAAATAACTTTCATTAAACTCTACCACCCATTCAAGCTATTATCTTATATCTTTTGTGCCTTTCTCAGCTAAACTCCTAGAAAAACTACATTCTTGTACAGGAGTGTAGACTCCTGTCTGTATTAATTGATTCTATTTCCTTTCTTCTCACTCCTCTATTCTTTGCAGTCTGGTTTCTGATCTCATCACTAAACTAAAATTGTTCTTTCCAAAGTTATCAATGATTTCTGAATTGCTAAATCAATAGCCTTTTCTCATTCTTTTTTTTCCCTGTAGTATATGACACTTTCCTGTAACATATGACACAGCAGACCACTCTTCTCTCTGGATTTTGTGATACTCTTCTTTCTTAATTCTCCTTCTCTCTTGACTGTCTGCTTTCTCAGTCTCCTCTACTGGATCATTATTCATCTCATGCCCCTTAACTACAGATGTTCCCTACACTCAATCTTGGATACTTTTGTCTTATCTCTCTGTACTCTTTCACTTAGTGATCTCATCAACTCCCAAGAATTCAATTATTATCTCTCTGCAGATGATTGCCAGATCCATACATCTAACCTTGGTCCCTTTCCTGAGTTCTAATCCCACATCAACAACTGCCACTTAGACATTTCAAACAAGATAACCCACACACACTTCAGACTCAACACATTCAAAAATAGAACTAATTTCCTTTCACTTCAACACCCTTCCCCCACATGTCTTTCTTTCAGACTTCATTACTGTACAGTTACTTGGTTCACAATGTTAGTTTTGTCCCTTTTTTCTCACTCTTAAGCTCCACACAAACTCAATTGCCCCATATTGTCATTTCTACTTCCATAACATGTCTTGCCCTTCTCCCTTTCTCTTTACTTAAACAGTCACAGCCCTAGTTCAAGCCATCATCATCTCTAGACTAGACCTTCACAACAGACTCTTATTTGGTCTCTTTGTACCCCAATCCATCCTCCACACACCTACCAAAGTCATTTTCCTGAATTAAAAGTCCAACTATGTCCCTCTCCCACTAAATACAATTTGGTAGTTCCCTATTACTTCTAGACTCAAATATAAACTCTTCTGCTTGGTATGTAAAGTTCATGACTTAGACCCAAATATCCTTTTCCATCTTTATTATACATTATTTCCCTCCCTGCATGTGTGACCCATCCAAATTAACTTTATTACTATTCCTCACATCTGAAACTCTGTCTCTGCCCTTTATATCTTTATACTCTCTCTCTCTCCCATGTCTAGGAAACATTTTCATCTCCCCTCCATCTCTCAGAATCCCTAATTTCACTAGATTCAGTTCAAACACCACTTTCTAAATGAAGACTCCCCTGAACTCCTCTGCTACTAATACCTATTCTCCATATTACCTGGAATCTATTTTGTAACTCTATGGCATACATCTTGGTGGCATAGTGGATGCAGTAGTAGAATGTTGTCAAAAAAATCTGAGATCAAATCTTGTCTCAGACATTTAGTAGCTATGTGACCCTGGGCAAATCATTTAATGCCTATATGTTTCAGTTTCCTCATCTGAAAAATGGGGGTAGAACTTCACCAGGTATTTGTGAAGATAAGATGAAATAATCTGTGTAAAGTGCTTTGCATATCTTAAAGGTCCCCATAAAGATTAGTTTATAATCATCATTCCAATAACTGCATATGTTCATATTGATTCCCATTCTAGCCTAGAAGCTCCTTGAAGGGAGAGAGTGTTTCACTTTTGTCTTTTTATCATCACTGCCTTGAAGGGTGTCTGATACTTAGCAGGGGCTTATTCCATGTTTACTGACTGGTAGATAGCTGTTGTCATGTGAAGTTATAACTGAAAAAAATCTAAGGGCACAATATCTCATAGGAATAAAAGGAAATATGACCACCCTCCTAAAACTACCTTCTACATTTATTTTTAAGTTATTCTGGATATCCTTATATATGTACAAATTATTCTGCTGATGTCCTTTAAATTCCTTAAGGATTGGGACTGTTTCATTTTTTTTCTTGGCACAACTTGGCATTTGATAAATGGATATCAATTGACTGATTTATTAAAAGACTTTGAAAGAATATGGTCAGTACAATTCTCTACTGTAAGAGGTTAGCAAAAAATCCTATAAACCACAATACTATGGGTATTCAAGAATCAAGGGCAAATCCTTTTCTCCTTTGCCCTGCCACCTACCCTATAACTCCTAAAGAGAAAAAAAATTGTATCTCCCAAATAAGTGTCAGGGGCCAGAAAGTGTAATAAACAGGTCAATGGTCAGATGCTCCTTGGCAGATTCTAGAAGCAAAGGAAATAATATGTCTATCAACCATTAATACCACAAGTCACATAAGAAATATTCTAAGGTGGAGTGGGTGTAAGTTTTCCCAATCAATAATAATGCACTAACTGGGGAATGAGCAAACCCATATAGACAAAGAAAAGTCATTCTCCCCTTTTCAAAGTGAACTGAAGTGTGTGTGTGTGTGTGTGTGTGTGTGCCCTTAAATCAAAGTTTTTAAAGAGTTTGAGGAAGTTCTGACAAGCCTTGGTGTACCTTTTCTGACTTTGCATACTCTGTGACCCTCATGATGCTTTGAAGTAGTACCACCCTTAGAATGAGCACTCCAGAGAAGCTTCATGCCTAGCCTGGCTATAGAGTCCAACTCTCGAAAATAGACAGGACCCAGAGTGTATGATGAGTAATACTGGATATTTCAATAATCCTTACCTTTAAAGGTCCTCAAGTGTTTTATTGTCACCAGAGGACATCATTTGGTCTTTCAACCTGGATATTAAAAAGCCATGGTTACTGTCTACTTGGAGCTTATAAGCCAGTCAACCAAGGAAACATTCATGATAAGCAGGTATATAGGAGACTATCAGGCAACTGAAGGAATTTTTTTTTACACTGTTGGGAGTGATTGACTTGTTTAGGAGATGAAAGCACAACAAAAAACCCAACATAATGGAAATAATACCATGTAATTGTAATGATCAAGTTTTATCCCAAAGAAGAAATGAGAGTATACTTCCTTTCCTTCTTTGCAAAAATGAGAGATTAATGGACTTGGTTGAAATGTTGGTTACTTTAGCTGAATTGCTTTTTTTGTCCTTGCTTATTAATTCTCTGGATGGGGAAAAGTAAAAGGGAGAGAGATATGGGGAAATGGAGATGATATGAAAACAAAAGATATCAACAACATTAAAAGAGTAATAATAAGACTTCATGAAATCTCATAAGTTCAATACATAATAACCTCCATAAATTCCTGTTTGAAAGCAGAGACAGGGATAGAGAGAGAGAGAGACACAGAGAGAGAGACAGAGAGACAGAGACAGAGACAGAGAGACAGAGACAGAGAGAGAGACAGAGACAGAGAGACAGAGAGAGAAAGAGAGAGACAGACACAGAGAGACAGAAAGAGAGAGAGTTTTTAAAGAGAGAGAGATGAAGACAGAAAAGTAGACAGAGACAGAGACAAGCATATAGACAGACACCTAGACAGAAGTAGAGATAGAGATAGAGAAAAGAGAGAGCAGATATAGCTATTCACTCCCATACAGTTATCCCTAGTACTACATAGTCAGCATCAGTCAAAAGACTAACATCCCCACAGACATTTCCCATCATTGACATTCTCTGGGAAGACACTAGTAAGTTTTCCCTCCTACCTTGAGTTATGTCCATCATCAAAATCACCATGCCTATCAAAACCTTCAGTGGTTATAGTCTTCTCAATACAGTACTCTCCAGGGTACTTTATAGCCATTCCAGCTCCAAAGAATCACATACATGTATAGCTGGTCCTCAGTTATCAACGAATGCATCTTTGGAAATAGCCTAACATTGGTACAATCTAAGGTAACTCTCAATTAATGTGCCTCACTCAAAAGGGAAATCCCAAACTCTTGAAACCAGTATAGAATGAATGAATAAATGAATGAATGAATGGAAAAAGTAGCAAGTGCTTACTGTGATCTGAGCATTGTACTAAGCAGAAGGAATACAAATAGAAAAGGGAAATAAATTTTAAAAGTGGGGAGAAATAGAAAAGAGAAAAGCTTCTCTACCCTCAAGAAGTTCACACTCTAATTGGGGGCAACAACATATAAAGCATAGTTTATCTGGGGGCGACTAGGTGGCACAGTGAATAGAGCACTGGTCCTGGAGTCAGGAGGACCTGAGTTCAAATCTGTTCTCAGACACTTGACACACTTACTAGCCATGTGACTTTGGGCAAGTCACTTAACCCCAATTGCCCTCCAAAAAAAGCAAAAAAAATAGTTTATCTGTAGAGGAGATTGAAAGACTTGGAATACCAATGTTTTGTCAGTAAGCCAGATAACAGTTTCTGGGGGTCTGGAGGGTGCAGAGGTAAGTGAGATGGTACAAAATGGAAGAAGTTAGAATGAAATGACAAGGTAAATGGTAAGGTCTAGTAATCTCACAGAAATAGTTAGATTTGGTGACTCCCACCTCATGCAACCTGTTTGAGCAATTCAGCAAGCCAGATGGGGTCTGGGCAATATCCTTAGGCTTCCTTTCTCAATATGTATAATTTCTCAAAAATTTAAAAGGACTACAAGAACATCATAGTCCCAAAGAAACATCAATCTAATTATCATCAAAAGGAAATAGTCAAGCACATGCTACAATTCAAGTAGCCATTGCTCTGATTTTCCTGGCTACTTAGGAGCTAGGCAAGAGTGGAACCTAGATCTAGATCTAATGTTCTCTCTCTGTCTGTCTCTCTCTGTCTTGCTCTCTGTCTCTCTCTGTCTCTCTCTCTGTGTGTTTTTTTCTGTCCCTCCTCTCTCTGTATGTATATCTTCTCTTTGTCTTTCTGTCTCCACTATCTGTCTCTGTCTTCTCTATGTCTCTTTCCTCTGTATTTCCCTCCTCCCACCTCTGTTTCTGTCTCATTTTTAAACAGTAAGATAAGAAGGTCATTATATAATGAGCCAAAAAGATTTCATGTTATCTATTTTAATTACATTTAAAATGTTATTGATAGCCTTTATTTTTATATCACATCCATTTCCCTGATTTTAATTATCTGAAAAGTGAGAGATTTAGATGGAATGAGCTCTCAGATACAAAAGCCAGAGTACTAGACATACAGTCAAAGGATGTGGGTTCTAACCCCAGCTCTGTCACTTTATATCTTTATGGTCCTGGAAAGTCACTGAACCTCTTGAAATCTTAGTTTTCTTCTCTATAAAATGAGGGGGTGGACTTCTGCGGTCTCTTCCAGGTCTAAATTGTTGATCCTATGGCCATTTTCAGACCTAGCAGGAAGCAGAGTAAACAGAAGGTGATACTTTGCTCCAAAACTGCAGGGAGCAGAGGAGCAGCTTATAGAGAAAGAGGGAGGGAATTTTTATTTGTATTTGACTATTTAGAATCTGACCTTCAAGTAATTGGAAAAAAATAAAGAGATAATTTTACTGTGTGTGACTTCACATGGGGAAACAGGGTCTCCTGCCTGTGGCTGCCTGCCTACTTACCTGTCTGTCTTTCTCCCCTCTCTTATTTCCCCATCTTTTTCTAATCCCTTTTTAGCTTCCACCCCCAGCCTAGACTTCACATATATCATTAATTAAATCACACTGCTCCTTGATGTTCACCTTTTAGTCAGACTATGACTAAAGCAGGTTCCATATGTCCATTTTCATCTTCCCCAAGGCCTCCAAGCTAAGCAGCAGTGTCCTTCTGCTTCATTCTCTTCTTCCTTAAAAACATCAGAGCACAATATTTTTCTTAATTTCTTTTCTACTTGGTTTTACAAAATTGAACTAAGTTCTCTCATTCTTGTTGACATTGAACATGTGATGACTTAAAACTTTTGGACCACATGGTCAGTTTGGCCCAAATGGGAATTAGAAGAGCTATTGATTTATAATCCAATCCTTTATCATTTGGGAAATTACATTCTCAGTTCATAGAAAGTTAGGTGACACAGTAGAAAGAGAGCTGGGCCTAGAATCAGGAAACTCATATTTGTCTGTTTAAATCTGGCCTCAGAAACTCAATAGCTATGTGACTCTGGGCAAGTCACTTAACCCTTTTGCTTTAGTTTCCTCATTTGTAAAATGAACTGGCAATGAAAATGGCAAATCACTCTATTATCTTTGCCAAGAAAACCCCAAATGGAGTTATGAAAAGTCAGACATGACTGAAATGACTGAACAATAATTTTAAAGAGATTGAATTTGTGTTGTCAAAAATTTCTTGAACTATGACCTTGTTAGTTTTATAACTCATTAAATATGTCTATTTAAGGATTCTGTAACTTGCATCTTATTGAGACTTATTTCCCCACAACACTCTACTGACCTAATGTGAAACTCAATAAAGGGACATTTAATTAAGCATCTACTATGGGCCAGGATCTGTGCTTAAAAATAAAAAAAAAATTCCCTTTTAGAACTAAAAGTTATTTGTATTTCAGAGGCAGCAGGTACTTCAGAACTAAACTAGACTAATTCCTACTTGAAACTCTTATTTTTCAGATGAAAAAACAAAAACAAAAACAGATGATCAAGAGATAGTTATCTTGCTCAGGTCACACAAGGTAGCAAGTGACCAAACTGGCATTTGAACTAAGATCTTAGGGTTCTATATAAAATCCCAGAACTCCTTGTCTCAATCTTTTTCATAATATCGTATATAAATAGGTTCTAACTGAGAATCTTAGAGACTCACTTCTGAATAAATACCACCTGCCTGTATTAGCAGCAGCCCTGCCTCTTCTAATATGGATAAGTTTGGTAATTAACCAGACTTATTAAACTTATGTGCAAATTAAGGGGAAATAGGTTTTGAGTATGGGATAAAGGAAGTCTCCTGTTTTTGTGTACAATTGTATTAATGATTTAGCACGGGTTCTTTACCTGAGGACCATGAACTTCATCTTCAAGGAGTCGGAAGATATATATTTACAGGGATCCATGAACTTTGATGGGAAAAAATTACATCTTTATTTTCACTAACCTCTAAATGAAATTTGGCATTTTCTTCAATTATACATTTTAAATAATTTTTATGAGGCTTGGTTAATAGACCTCACTCGACTGCCAAAAGGGCACACTATGAACAAAAATGTTATTAACTCCTGACTTAGAGGCCATATTTATTGCTTAATTCACAGTTGGTGGTTGAGTCTTTGATAACTGAAGTTATTGAATAATTAGGTTCAGAAAATTGAGGTATACTGAGATATAGTGAGAGAAGAACATTTTTTCTCAGTTTTTTGCTCAATTCTACAATGGACTTCTATGGTTGGAAGTTGATTCTTCCATTGAAATGTTTAAAAATAGCATATATAAAATTTATTTAAAAACTTGAGCCTTTCCCAAACATTGAAATGGATGCAGTTTGGGGGACACCTGCTAATCAATAGTACTCAGATCTAGGTTCAAAAGTGAGAATGAAAAGACTTTTATTTATATTCCCATTTTTCAAGGGAAGGGAGGGCTGCATGTTTTCTCAGTAAATTTCATAAACATCTCAGAGAATGTTACACAGGACCATGTGTCCAGTAGACACTTAGTAATTGTTAAGTGACTAATAGATTGGTATGCTGATTCTAGGACTGATGCATGACTCCACTCTCAGTCTTGAAGTCACCCCTTCCCAAGATGGAAAAAGGGCAGAGTCATCTTGAGCTGTTTTGAAAGATGTGTGAGATACAGATTATTAGTGATTGAGAAGTGAAGAGCTCCATAAGGCCTCATAGGCACATTCCCTCGGAGCAGGACATGTTTTCCTTCTAGTAGCTTACACTTCAGATTGCCTGTTTGTACTCAAGCAACCTCATTCCCAAGTATACTGACTTGGAGAAGAGCCAGGTGGCAGGCAAAGCTTCTGCAGCCTGTTCCGGAAAGGATTGTTTGATTTGGCACTTTTCAGGCCAAGACAGTAGTGTACTTGACAAACCTAAAAACAATAAATGTCAGAGACTTCCCCAGTGACCTCACGTCACTGTCTTTAGCTACACACTGAGTTTCCCTCATTAAGCTGAGCTTCCCCTAAGAAACTACTATTTTGCTGAGTCTAACCAGATAGATGGGCAGCTAGATGGTACAGTGGATAGAACACTAGGTTTGGAATCAGAAAGACTTATCTTACTGAGTTCAAATTTGACCTTAAACAGAGACCAACTGTGTGACCCTGGGTATGTGTTACTAGTTGTGTACTCTGGGCAAGTCACCTAACTCTATTTGCCTCAGTTTCTTCAACTATCAAATAAGTTGGAAATGTAAATCACTCCAGTATCTTTGCCAAGAAAATTCCAAATGGGGTCACCATGAGTCTGAGGTGACTAAAACAACTAAACAGCAATTACAACCAGATAGAACAGGAAAGAAGGATGATAGAAACCTCAGTGAATGGCGGGAGGCCCTCTGGAAAGAAGTGCCTGAGACATGATGTTCTAATGCTGGAGAGTCTAGTTCTAATTCCCATGTTGGTCCTCAGTAGCAGATCCAGACAGCTCATTGAAACTCCATGCAGAACCTTATAACAAAATAGGCAAGAGCCCTAGGAGGTACAGTTGAGACTAGGCAATTCAGTTATAGCACTGAGTTTCATTAAATCCAGGCCATTATGGAACTCAAGTGACACTTTCCAAATTTCTTCAGCTCTCACACAAAACAGGGGGTATTAAATCGAAAACAAGAGTAGTATTACTTTTTTTTCTTTTTGTGACAATTTAAAAAACCACTGAAATATGTGAGACAGCTTTAAAATATGTAATTCAATTAAACAAATGTATATCAAGTGCCTACTGTACACAGTCTACCATACTCAATAAGCAATGGGGAAGAAATAAAGTCTGTATTAAGACCTAGTTCCTATTCTTATGGAGTTTAAAATCTAGAAGGAGTAGGGGCAGCTAGGTGGTGCAGTGAATAGAGCACCGGCTCTGGAGTCAGGAGGACCTGGGTTCAAATCTTGTCTCCGAAATTTAACACAAAACTAGCAGTGTGACCTTGGGCAAGTCACTTAACCCCAATTGCCCTACCTTCCCCTCTCCAAAAAGAAAAAAAAAGCAATCTATTAGGAGTAAATGAAAATATGGATAAAATGTATAAACTGGATAGATAGTTCTGGCCTCTAAGCCAGGAAGACCTTTATTTAAGTCTTACCTTCTTTTTGTGCTGACCATCTGACTCTGGGCAAGTTGATTAACCTCTCTGTGCCATAGATAGGCACTTAAAGTTAGAGTGCTTGATGGTAAGTTTCAGAGAAGATACCAACCTACATTAGTCAAAGGAGTTTTTTCACATGAGAGTTCCTTATACCTATGAAATCACACAGGTCTACTCCTTATCATTATTACTATATGAAGTAAGTAGATGAGAAGTATAAGTAAAGAGACACATGAGGTCCATGAGGAAGAGCGAGAGAGAGAGAGAGAGAGAGAGAGAGAGAGAGAGAGAGAGAGATAATCCTAACTAGAGAAATAAGAAGAACCTCATCGAAGAGGTAGCATTTGAGTTGGAATTGTAAGAAGAATAATTGATCTATCCATTTTTTTTCTTGAAATTCCAACTCAAATGTTTACCTCTTCATGAAAATTTCCTTGATTTTTCCAGTCAGCAATGACATTCTCCTTCTCCTTCCCTACTCCCTATCCTGATGAAGTTTTTTTTCTTCTAGCTCTAATCCAAAGGAGGATATTCTAAGCAGAAAGAACTGAATAAACACAGATCCAAAGGAAGAGGAATTCAGGGGGTTCACAAGTGGATGGAAAGCAGTCTATTTGGATAGACTGCAGACTACAAGACAGAGATGGAAGGGAAAGGAAGGGCCAAATAGTGAAAGTCTTTAAATACCAAGAAAAGGAGTTTGTTGATATTGTGAAAAATGGATGGGGGTTGGGGGAATGGAAGAAGGAAGATTGTTTTTAGGTGATTATTCCAATAGTTCAGATGGGTGGTAAGCCTAGAATATCATGGTTGGAATAGAGAGCAAGAATTAGTTTCTAGATGTCCAGGGGTGGAATTGATAGTACTTAGTCACACCAATTATAGGTGAGGAAGAAGGTAGAATTCAAAATAACAGCAAATTTTCAAACAGGATGATGGTGGAACCACTGAAATTATAACAGGAATAGTAATTTTAGGATAAGAGAGTATAAATTCAATTTTGAACATGTCAAGTTTGAGGAACAGATGAGAAATAAGGTAGAGCTATCTTGTAGATAGAAGAATAAGTAGATATTGAGCTCAGGATAGATGTCAGGATGGAAAAAATATAAAATTGGGAGCCATCTACAACAGGGTACTAGTTGAAACTATGAGGAATTAATAGAAATACAAATAGGTTGAAGAGAAGAGGATCAAGAATAGAGCCTTAGAGAACATACACTTCACCTCTTCTGGAGAAGGATGAGTAACAAGAGAAGGAAATAGAGGAGCAATTAATTGGAAAAGTACAGAAAGAAACAGGAGAATGTGGTGTCTATGAAGTCAAAAGATGTCCCATAAGAAAAACCTTGGTCAGAAGAGTCAAATGTTTTTGCTGCTGTTCAGGTATTTCAGTCATGCCCAAGTCTTTGTGATCCCATTTGTGGTTTTCTTGGCAAAGATATTGGAGTGGTTTGCCATTTCCTTCTCCAACTCATTTTACAGATGAGGAAACTGAGACAAATAGGATTAATTGACTCACCTAGGGTCACATAGCTACTAAGTGTCTGAGGCCAAATTTGACTCAGGAAGACATCTTCCTGACTTCAGGTACAGCAGTCTATCCACTGTGCTACCTAACTGCCCCAAATTAAAATGCTATGGAGAGGTAAAGAATGACAAGGACTAGAAAAATACTACTGGATCTGGTAAGCAGAAAATCAGTAATGCCCTTAGAGAAAGCAGCTTCAGTAGGAGTAGGATATAAGACAGCTACATACTGCCAAAGTCATTACCTGAGTTCAAATCCAGCCTCATACACTTATTAGTTGTATGATCCTGGGCATAAGGTTTTAGTTTCCTTATCTCTATAAAGGGAAAATAATAGCACCTCCCTCTCAGGGTCATTGTGGGGATTAAATGAAATGTTTATAAAGCACTTAGCATAGTGTCTGGCACAAAATAGATGCCTGATAAATACTTATTCCCTATGAGGGTCAAAGGAGAGTTTGTATAGGACTGGGGAGACCTCAGCATATTTCAGACAAATGGAAAGGATAGAATTCGAGCAAATCAAAAGGAGAGATTAAAGATAATGAATAGGGGACAATTGCTAAAGGCGACTCGTAAAGAAAGTAGAATGAAAATAAGTCGAAGGAACAAAGAGAAGGATTAACTTTATTGAGGAATGATTTTTTTCTTTGTCACTAAAGGAAAAGAGGAAAATTGGTGATGATTTTGAGAGATGGTTGAAGGAGGGGTGTAAAGCAATGTCTCTTTGGATAGCTTTAGATAGCTTTGTGAAGTAGGTGCTCAAATCATTTGCTACGATTTTGGAGGTGCTTTTGTCATGAAGAATCAGAAAATATTTTGGAATATTCACCGGGGGAAATGAGAGAGAATGTACATCAGGATGGCCAAACAACAGGAAGGGCATAACTGAGTTTATGCATCATAAGTGTGTACTGAGTGGTCACCTTAATGTTGCAACTTTCTGGAAATTTTTATTTTCCTTGAAGCAAAAATGATGAAATCGTGAATCATGGGTATAAACTTTCAAGAATAAGAATTAGCCAGTTAGGAAGAGCTTATATAGTTCAGGGGACAGAAGATTCTTGTATTGTGAATACTTAAACTTTAGTGGAGATCTGACAGGTCTTCTCAAGCTACAAATACATTGTGGATATCACTAAATCTTGGAATTGGAAATCCTAATATTTTTCCACAGTGAATATAAATTTTTCTTATTCATAAGAATACAAGTACTCAAAAACCCCAGTGAAATAGAGGAATTTGAAGGATTTTCATTTATGGCTGGTATTGAACTATTTTTTTTTACAAAATGAGGCTATTTAAAAGGAAATCATTCTCTTTTAGAAGGAATGAAGGCTAACCCCATGTGACAGCAGTTAATGTATGATGCGTGGATAAGAATTGCAGTAAAGGATTTGTATTGGAAGAGTGACAGTTAAATGATTTACTTGGGTATCTGTGGCATTCAATTAAATTATTTTCAGTTCTAATTCATTGTAATGGCCAATACCAGGGAAAACCAGAATTATTTGTAAAGGGGTACTTGAGAAGTAAGAAAATGTAAACTTTTCTCTGAGTTTTCGCTGAAGAGCAAGAGGAGATTGTGGCTTGCACTACTAGGGATGATGCATCTATTCTCTCCAACCAAAAAAGAGTTTCTAGACAAGCAGCCTGATGATTATTTCTATTTGTTAATGATTCAACTATCACTACCTTGCTCTAAGATTTTTTTCTGGGTTTATTCTAAAGTACATTTTTATGGACTATAAACAACTTTAGCATCTGCTGAATATTTAAGCTGACCTAGGATGCAAACTAGTCAGTGTGGGAGTGCAATGCCTTTTTAGGGCCTTACTAGTATATACTAAAGTCAAAGTATAATGCTATAGTAGCTATAGAGAGTTCAGATATATCTCAAACTACCTAATTACTCAAATGAAATAACTGGTTTTCCTAGTACGATCTTATTCAGTACATATCAAATCATCAAATCTGGCATTGGTCTCATACATATAAGACCAATAGAAAGGAAACCAAATAGGAGAACTCTTTGATGTGACTTCATGGTACCAGGAAGGACTTTGTATCCCCAAACAGCATATTCCTCAGAGCTGGTGTCTGAAATTTCATCATTCTATCTTCAGTGTTTAGATTAACAGTTTGGTCCACATTAAAATACAAGTAACTAGGGCAGCTAGGTAGCACAGTGAATAGAGTACCCACCCTGGAGTCAGGAGGACTTGAGTTCAAATGTGGCCTCAGACACTTAACACTAGCTGTGTGACCTTGGGCAAGTCACTTAGCCCCAATTTCCCTGCTTTCCCCCTTCCAAAAAAAATACAATTAATCCTTGAGTGAGATGATCCTTCAAGCTATTATCGGGCATTTGTGACTTACCCCTAATTTAAGACACTCTTGAGTTCAAGTTTAGCAAAGGGGAAATGAAGAAGAGATAAAGTACTTAAGGAATGGAATGCTATTATCCATAGAGGAAATAGGCAAATAACTGGGAAAGTAGGATTGAAAAAAACTTCAAAGAGTTCAGTATTGACATAGGTTTAAGGTACTGCCCTGGACCAAACAACTTCCTTGTAAGGAGAGAATATTGTGTATTGTGCCATCACCATCACAACCATTGTCTTCATTACTATCATTGTGAAAATTGTAAAAACTAAGGGAGTACAAGAAAGGAATTGAATTGAAAATAGGGGTTTTAGGGGCAGCTGAGCCTGGTGTCAGAAAAACTTGAGTTAAGTCTTAAATCCAGCTTCAGAAACTTGCTAGCTGTGTGATTCTAGGCAAGTCCGCTTAACCATTTACCTCAGTTCTTCATCTCTAAAATGAGTTGGAGAAGGAAATGGCAAAGCACATTATCTTTGCCAAGAAAATCCCCAAAGGGGTCATAAATAATGGGATATGACTGAAAAGGACTAAACAATAAAAAGGGGTCTATGAACTTTGAAACAACATTCTGAAATCTGTTTCAATACAAATGGTTCCCTTTGTAATCCTATGTATTTTATGCATATAAAAACATTATTTAAACAAGGGATTCCTTGACTCTAGCAGACTGACAAAAGGATTCCATGGTTAAAAAAAAAGTTGAGCCCCTACCCCAAAGTAAGAGCAAGGGTAAAGATTTCTTATTGTTGTCTCTTCATTGCCATTGCTTAGAGGAATGCTGGGCACATAACATGCTAATGGTTGGATCATCTGATTTCCTTGTCTATCCCACTTCAAACAAATACTGTGCAGGCATCACTGGTAGTTAATGCAAAAACTGTTTGCAGTATGTCATTCGCTTGAGGGCAGAAATTGTTTCATTTATGTCTTCTTATAACCAGCACCTAGCACAGTACCTAGAATGTTAAGGTGGTTAAGAGATACTTATTGATTCATCATTGCTTTTTTTTAAGCACAGTACCTGTTATATGGTAGGCAATAAATGTTTATTGATTGACTCACTTTCTTCCCTCTATTTAAAATAATTTTTACTAATACCACTCCTGAAACTACTCTGTACCTTGATGTTACTATGCATTAGTTCCTGAGGGTCAGAGCAAAGTGATATTGAGTCTGTCAGAGACCACACCATTCAGATTGAATGAAAAGAAATTAGGAAGGTGAGCCCCTCTCTCTGGCCATGATAATGATAATAGTATCTATATAGTGTTTGAAGGTTTGAAAAGCCCTTTACATGTGTTATCTCATTTGATCCTCATGATGGTCCCATATAGTAGGTGATAGTATTATTATAACCATTTTACAGACAAAGAAACTGAGGAATCATGAGTTTAAGTGACTTGCTCAGGATTACACAGCTAGTAAGTGTCTGAGGCAGGATTTAAACTGAAGTCTAACTGCCTCCAGGTCCAATACTCTGTTGTACCAACCAGCTGTGACCTTATCTCTTCATTTCAGACTTAGCCTTCTTCCCAGCTATCAAAACTCTTTCAAACTCATGTTACCTCTCTTTTGTTGGTCTAGAAAATATTTCAAAAATAAGACAGGATGAAAACCTGTCAATTGACATTCAGGAGGCTTGAATCTAGAAAATTCCTTAATGTGGCAGAGAAAGAATTTTTTGAAACCAAGATGGAAGCAAAGGTAAGAAGGCTGAGATGATGAATGTAAAAGTCATTTGTGCCTCAACTACTCACATCCTTGCCCTGCATCTCTTCCTCTGCCATTTGATATCTAGCTATCACAGGACTGTCAAAAGGTACATGCATCACCAGTGCCAGCAGGGTTGCTCTGAAGAGGTATTGGATGGAGGGGAGATGTGGTAGTAGCATTATTGGCTATAGCAGACTGAGGGAAAGTGCTTCATATTTTTCCTTATCTTTGATTTTCCTGCTGGATCTCTGAGTATAGTCAGGTCATTGGTCTGATTCTCCTGTGAAATAGTATTTAAAACTATAAGCAGTGTCCCCTTTTAAGGGGTTCCTGACCCTTGTGGTATGAACCTTGTAGGCATTGTGGCAAAGATTATATATATATATGTATATATATATATATATATATATGTGTGTGCGTGTGTGTGTGTCCTATATATCCCCTCTCAGATTAATGTATTTAAATACATAAAATAAAACACAAAGGATTACAAAGGAAATAAATTATATTGAAATAATATTAGAAAAATGAATTAATGGACTTCCTAATGTCTGTTCATGGGTGTCTGTGGTCCCAGCTTAAGAACAAATATTATTTTGCAACTACTATGTGCCAGGTACTTTTCCAGGCACTGAAGATATAAAGAAAAAATGTAAGTCCAGGAAATAACATGTATATGTATATACAAAATAAATTCAAGTTAATTTTTTGGTGGAAGGAACTAATATCAAGTGAAAGGGAGGGACATAAATGACTTACATAGAAGCTACTGTTTTACCTGATCTTAGAAAGAAATTGTGCAATCTAAGTGATCAGACTGAGGAGTACTGAATTCTGGGCATAAGAGACAGCCAATGTGGGAAGATCCTGAGGAAGGAAGCTGAAGTGTCTCCTGTGAAGAACAGTAAGAATACCGATTTGGCTAGATCATAAAGTGTGTATAGGAGAGTGATCTAATATAATGCTGAAAAGTTAGGATGGAGCAAAGTTGTGAAGGGTTTTAAATACTAGAGGAATCTATTTAATCCCAGAGATAATAATGATCACTGGAGTTTATTGGGTAGAGAAAAATTGTAATTATAATTTATTTATAATTGTATATATAATTTGTAATTGTAATTATAATTTATTACTGTAGAAGTCACTTACTGTGGAGTGAGTGGTAGCTGTAGCACTCGGAATTTTGGTATGATGATCTCCCATAAATGTGTCCACAAAACCTACGGGCAATGGAAAGATGACTGATGGGTGCAAGTAGCATCCATGGCATATTAGTAAAGATGAGTTGGATATGAGAAGGAGTGGAAAACATAGGATCATAGTGTAGCATTTGCTCTGGAGCCACTGTCCCAACTTACTTGAACTAGCAAGTCAGGTCTTCAGAAGGCAGCTCCTTCATTTATCTAATGCTATGTTCATAATGTTCATAAGCCCCCACCACTATGTTTCTAAATTTGATTATCAGTTGATTCAATTAGTCAATAGACTACATTAGCTTTCAGAAATCAATATAGTTGGTACTAAAGTGACTTTTAGAAATTGGTATAGTTGGTACAGCGGTACATGGGGGTATTTAGGAGGACTAGCACCTCTGTTGTGAGGGCTTGCTGAGCCTTTTTCAGGGCTGTTCATCTACCTTTGGTGTCCACCTGCTTCATCTAACTCTCACCTGTGGCTCCAAAATGCTATAGTATGCACAGTGGCCACACTCTGGTAAGTTGTCTTGGCAAACTGACTAAATCAGGTTGAGGGTAACCAAGAGGGTGAGACTTGTTTGTAAATTAGGGGGATATCTTCCTCAAGCATCTGAAAACTTTCCCTGGTAGAATGGGAAACTAAGAGCAATTTGTTCCAAAGGCCATGAAGGCAGCTGAAACAGGTGCTGTTGAACACTTACAGCTTGCTCACCAAGGTCATCTACTGCATCCTGGGACATCATCCATCAGTTGTCTTGACTTTTGTTCTGCCACTGGACTTTGATGACTCAAAAAGTGAGTGAGGCTGATGACTTTCTGCAACCCTGCCACATTTAAAATCCAATTCACATGCAAGTCAAGACATCACACATGATATCATTGGTCTTCAGAAATGAAGGATAAAAAAACAACAATAGTTGTTACAAAGCATCTTTTGAAAATTCTGCATCACTTAAAAAATTTATTAATTTATTTGTTTGCTTTTAGTTTACAACATCCAGTTCCACAGTCCCTTGAGTTTCAAATTTTCTCCCCCTCCTTCTCTTCCCCCATGGCGGCATGCAATCAAATATAGGATCTACAAATACCTTTACATTAAATGCTATTCAGGTTGTAAAGAAGGTTACCTTCCCCTCCCTAAAGAGTTTTCCTTTTGACCACTGCCTCCCTCAGTATTCCCTCCCTATGTACCTCCCTCCCTTTACCTACCCTTCCCCCTTACTACTATTTCCCTCTCTTCTAACCACTTCCCCCCCCACCCTTAACCCCCCCCCCCCATTACCCTTCCTACTGCCTGTAGGGTACAATAGATTTTTATACTTAATGGAGTATGTTATTCCCTCCTTGAACCCAAACCATTGAGAGTAAATTTCATATAGCGCTCCTCTCCCTCCCTTCATTCCCTTTACTATAATGAGTTTTTGTGTCTTTTAATGTTAGAATCTTAAGCTTAACTGATTATCTTGATTCCTCCTTGAACCATAATTGATGAGAATAAAGTTCATATGAAGTTCATCTCCCTCCCTTCTTCCTCTCTATTATTGTATGTTTTTATGCCTCTTTGTGTGGTATAATTTATCATTTTCTGCCTCCTCCTTTCCTTTTCTCCCATTACAGTCCCTTTGTACCCCTTAATAAGGTTTTTTTTTTTTATCATCAGATTAGTTCATTTATACCCACACCTTCTATGTACATCCCTTTTAAATTTTTGCAATAATTATATAAATCTCAATATTGACAGGTATTAGCTTCCCATATAGGGATGCAAACAGTTTGCTCTTATTGAATCACAAGTTGTGTGTGTGTGTGTGTGTGTGTGTGTGTGTGTGTGTATGTTTTCCTTGTTTACCTTTTTATTTCTCTCTTGCATCTTGCATTTGGAAATCAAATTGTCCATTGAGCTCTGGCTTTTTTCATCAGGAAAGTCTGGAAGCCCTTTATTTCATTGAATGACCATCTCCTTGCCTGAAAGATTATGCTCAGTTTTGCTGGGTAGTTGGTCCTTGGTTGCAGTCCAAGCTCTTTTGCCTTACAAAATATCAAATTTCAATCCCTCTAATCTTTTAGAAGCTGCTAGGTCCTATGTGATCCTGACTATAGTTCCACAATTTTTGAATTTTTTCTTTCTGACTGCTTTCAGTATTTTCTCCTTGGCCTTATAATTCTGGAATTTGGCTACTATATTTCTTGGAGTTTTCAATTTGGGATCTCTTTCAGGAGGAGTCCAGTGAATTCTTCCAATAATAATTTTACCCTATGATTTTAGGACCTCAGGACAGTTTTCTTTGACAATCTCTTGGAGGATGTTGTCCAAGCTGCTTTTTCATGATGGCTTTCTAGTAGATCAATAATTCTTAGGTTATTTCTCCTGGATCTGGTCTCTAGGTAAGTTGTTTATCCAATTATATATTTTATATTTTCTTTTAATTTTTCAATCTTTATGTTTTGTTTGACTGATTCTCAATCCACCATAGTCGTTAGCTTCTATTTGACTGATTCTAATTTTTATTGATTTGTTTTCCTCAGTTAGTTTTTGAAGCTCCTTTCCCATATTTTCAGATTTCATTTTAAAGGAGGTATTTTCTACAGTTAGATTTTGAACCTCCTGTCCCAGTTCACAAATTTTACTTTTTAAGGATGAGTTTTCTTCAGTGAGGTTTTTTTTCCATTTTGGTCAATATGATTTTAAAAGAATTGGTCAATTTATCTTCTTCCTCTCTAATTTGGCTTTTAAAATCTTTCTTGAGCTCTTCTAAGAATGCTTTTGAGGCTTGAGACAAGTTCTTATTTCTTTCTGTGGTCTCAGGTGTGCATATTGAGTCATTGTCGTCCTCTGAATTTGATTATTCTCGCTCACTATAATAGGATTAAATCATTTTTGTTCTTGATTTCCCAGCTTCCTTCTTTCCCATTGTGATTGCCTATTTCCTGACTTTTAAAGTGGATTTCTGCTTCTGGGGTACAGAGGGCTCTGACCCATGCTTCTCAAACTGTGAGCTAGGGGCCTGGTTGTTGTCTTTGTGTGCTGTAGCCTCTGGGTATCTAGATTGAAGCCAAGGCCAGGACTTTCAGTATTTCCCCTGGGTTACCCTGAGGCTCACAGAGTAAGGTGTAGGGGAGGGGTGGTCTGGCAACTTCAGGCTTCTGCCTCTGTACCCCTGGGCTATAGCTCAGGCAGGATCAGCAGCTGGCAGCCTGCCATGCTGGTGTCTGAAGATTTCCTTGATTGTGTTAAGGCACACCTGGGCTTCTGTTGTTAGTGCTTGCTGGCTCCACCCCCCCCCCCCCCGGGCTTTCAGGATCTCCTACTGGTCAGTTGAGATAGAGTTTGTTGGGACACCTTCCACCCTTCACTTCAGGCTCAGCACAGCTTCTGTCACACCCTTCCTCTAGGACTCCCAACCTACTGCTGCTTCCACTATTTCAGGATTTTATACTGGGTTGGGCAATAATCTCTGGGTTTTGAGGGTCAGGGAGGAGGATTAGAGCAGATCTTTGTTGCTGAAAGACTTTTCTCTCCTTTGTAGCAATACTCATGAAGTTTCTGATGAGACATGGGCTCTGGAAGCCCCCTCAAGCTCTCCTTGAGTCCTTGAGGTACAGGCTCTTGAATTCTGATTAAATCTTCTCATTTGATGAAGTATTTGCATGAGGCAATCAGCCTCACATTGTGGCTAAGCCCAAGCCTCTGTTATTACTAGACTTCCCACCCTCTGTTACTGGACTTCTCACCCTTGAGCCTATCAAAGTGTTGATCCACCCTTAAACTGGCCTAGCCCAGCATTGTCTGTAGTCTCCAGGTTGCCTCCAATGGCTTCCCACCTTTAATCACTCATTGACCTCATTAATCCCTCCTGAAGACCCTCCCCAAACTCCTCCCCTAGACCACCCCTAGATTCCTCCCACAACCTTTTGTATATAAGACTCCATCTTCCCTCCATGTGTGTGAGAACACCATAGAATAGTGAGAGTGCCATAGAATAGTAAGAGAGCCATCGAATGACCTAGCACAGACTTATTCTGTGTCCAATACAAGTAAACTTTTAATAAACTTTTCTTTTCATTGGCTGAGAGAAGACTTTAGTTGAATTCATTCAGCAGGACCTGGCATGTTGGTATTTTTGGATCTCAAAGCAACTCTAAACTCTCTTTATGGGTAACCTCTTCGGTTTCCTTAAACATACTATAGCTTCTTTGTTGGGCTCTTTTTAAAGCAATAAACCTGAATTTTTCTCAGTATATATAGTTTGTCCTTGGCTCCTAATAGAAAAATTGACACCAATAGCTATTATCTCTGGGATGTTTCTAGGACACCAATGAAAAGTCCAACTACTTTGACCATCTGAAGTTCACAAGGTCCTCCTCTGGTCAAGAGGAATGGAGAAGAAATTGAGACAAAAGCAAGGGCTGGGGCTCTTCTTTCCTTCTCCCCAAACTCAGGTGATACCTTCTCAAGGGCTTGGATAAAGGATTCCACTAACCTGCTTGATGCTTGTATCCATTTGTTCTGAACTGGCTTATTAGTTTATTAATGACTTTTAGAAGGTGATGGAGTCCTTCAGTCAATACTAAATGCTTCTTGGGCAACTTCACAACATTTTATCCAGTGACTTTTAAGGATTTCTAAATAAAGAAGTTTTGAAGTTGGTATAAAGTCTATGAATGATGGATGGATTCATTAGAGATGTCAATTTACAAATCTGGTTGATTGATTTTTCTAATGGAGTAACATCTCAGTTTAATTGGGGTGAAGTCATTGATTGATTAACTCAATCAGTCTTACAATAGAATCATACCTTTACAACTAAATCATAGACTTAGAGCAGTAATGGACCTTAGAGTCCATTGAGTCCAACCCCCTCATTTTAAAGATAAGGAAATTGAGGCATAGAGAGGTCAAATGACTTGCCCAGAGTCACACAGCTAGTAAGTGGCTGAGGTAGGATTTGAACATAGGTCTTACTGATTCCAAATCCAGTTCTCTATCATCAATATTTTTTTTCCTGAAAGAGAAGCAGATTAGTCATACAATAAGACTTGGAGATAACCCCAATTTCCAGAAGATAAAATGAAATAGAGCAGTGAAATCTTTGGGAGGATTTATGGAAAGACAAAGATAGGAATTTCATTTCCCAGGATCTGAAGGAAGGAGGGGCTCACATCTGCTTCAGTGGATGGGGCACCCTCACCTACAAAACTGCACATTTCTCCAAGCATCCAAGTGACTCTGGTCTTCTAGACTTGATGAAGTTGTTACTAAATTTTTATGACTTTTTGGACTGTCTTCTTGTTTTTTATTAGATTTTTGTTTTAGTGTTTTAAATAGCAAGAAATTCACAATACATGTTTATTATTTCTCTTTAACCCAGTATTTCTGCTCATAACACATTTTATTTGTAAGCTTCCATTGACCCTGTAGCCTTCATCTTGTAAATCATAAACAAAAGCCTGAAGCGTGGTTAATGAAATATTAATTAGAAGTTATGAGGTGCTTTTGCAATTTGGCATGGCTAAATGATATGAAGATTGCAAATTAGTTATCAAGAACTACAAGACACCTAGGAAATGTTATTCTATTATCATGAACATGGCTTATAAATTCAACCCCAAACCAGAAATGGAATTTTATAGACTCTTTTAAAATAAGTAAACAGATTAACTAACTAAGCAGATTTTTTTTCTAAAGCAAGAAAGTTCCTAGAAATGATTAAAAATGAAGGAACAAGTTTCAAAACCAGACCCCGAGATTATGATTATGAGTCATATATGCTCAGTTCCTCCCATTCCAACATAAATAGGGACATTCAAATGCTGCCTGGCAAATGTATGGAACAGACAGGCAGAAAGCCTAGGATTTCTCTTCAGTTCTATCACTTAGTCATTAGGTCTTGTCTATAGGGAATTGAGGGTGAAAAAGGAAACCGCCCTAGGGACAGAGATGGTTTGAACTTTACCAGGATCATTGGTTTGATCTTGTGTAATCAAGTGAGAGTCTTGCTGTTGTTGTTGTTCAGGTGTTTCAGTCATACCTGACTCTTTGTGACCTCATTCAGAATTTTCTTGACAGAGATATTGAAGTGGCTTGCACTTTCCTTCTCCATCTCATTTTGCAGATGAAGAATTGAGGCAAACAGGGTGAAGAGAGTTACCAAGGATCATGAAGATAGCAAGTGTCTGAGACCAGATTTGAACTCAGTAAGATGAGTCTTGCTAGCTCTAGGACTGGCACTCTATATACTGTGCCACCTAATCACCCAGGGAGAGCCTTACACCACTAGAAATTGTCCTCTTCCAGTCAGTCTCTGCTATGCACTGGCCCCTGGGATTTCCCTGGAATACCTAATACTCAGATTAACCTAAATTATTTTGTTGGTTCACCTTCTTTTCTTGTCCCCAGGGAACCAGGAGTGTTTTTGTATCAAAGTAGGCACTTTCCTTTTAAATTCAAATCCCCAAAAGTGACAATAATGACCATTTACTTCAGATTAAATGCAGACTTATGGAAATGCCAATCATGCTTTATTTTCACATCCATCTTAGTCACATGATTGTAACTTGGATCTGGAAGGGACTTTAGAGGTAACTAAAACAGTCCCCTAGTACAAAGGAAATCGGTCCAGGGAGGTAGAGGAACTTAACAGGTCACATAGCTAAGAAGATGTAGTTGATTCAATTGTAGTTCCTTTCACACAAAAGGCAAGAAAGAAAGACAGCCCAAGTTACTCAAGTAATAAGTAAATAGTACTACTACTACTATGACTATGTCTATGACTACTACTACTTCTACTACTACTAATTGTTATTATTAATAATAACATTTCCCCAAATAATTAGGCATTTTTATTACATTTAATCCATTAATAGTTTCATATTCCTATATCTGGTCTCCATCCTGACTGTACATTCTTTCAAACAGTGCCAAGTAGATAGAACACTTCATTTGGAATCAGGAAGAGCTATGGTAAAATTCTACCTGGTATATTCACTAGTTGCATGACTCTGTAAGAGTCACTTAACTCCTCCAAGTATCTGTTTCCATGTTTTTAAAATGAAGATAAAAATACCTTCTATCTCATAAGAGTGTCAGAAGGATGCATGGAGACAAAGAGCTACATGCACATACACTATTATTATTATTAGTCTAAGCATAGTATTAGGCACAGAGTTAGAATTCACTATGCTAGCTTGTTAATTAATTAAATTTAATGAATCTTAAGTAGTCTTCATCTTTTATCACAATATTATATCTTACTTAGAATAGATAGAAATCGAGGCTGAAAAGATCTATAAAGTCATTTTGCTCACTGTCTTCTGTATTATTTCTAAGAAAACCCAAAAGACTACATTTTATAACAGTCACTGAGCACTTTGGACAGCATGTTCTCTGACAGTCCCAGAGATGTGAATAAGACTGAGAAAAGGAAAGTCATGTGGGTGGTTAGTGACTTAAATATGTACTGTGCATGTGGGAGATTTTCAGTTCTGGAGAGTTTGGTTGATTTGTCCCTTTTCTGCCTACACCTTGAACATCAAATGAAATCACAGAATCATGGCATGTAGGTTCTCAAAGCATTTTTAGAAATCATCATTTTTGACTGTCTGACCTGACTGGCATATGAATGAGTTCCACATGCAAAATACTCAAATGAAAAAGTGCTTATGTATTTTGAGTGATGGGATACTCTTGACCTCACAAAGTAACTTGGAATATTTTCTGACAACTCTAAGGGTTGAGAAGTTTTATTTATAGACTTATAGAATCTTTGGATCTAAGAATGAACCTAAGAAGATACTCATTTCAATCCCTGTTTGAAGCATGAATCCCTTCTATAATATCTCCAAGTAAAATACCATTCAATCTTTGTCTGAATGAAGACCTCTCATGCTGGTACTCACTACTGCCTGAGACAGTCTATTAAATTTTCAACAACTCTACTTATTGGAAATATATTCCTTATATTAAACCAAAATTTTCCTTCTTGTAATTTCCATTAATTGGTACATATTCTGTCTTTTCAAGCAAAGCAAAATCAGTCTTTCTGCCCTCATGACAACCACTGAAATATTTGGAGACAACAATAATGACTAAGTATTCCCTTCTTACAGCTAAACATCTGCAATCTCTTCAACTCATTCTGTCACAACATACTTTTGAGTTAATACACCAATGTAATCACCTTCCTTTAGATAGGTTCCAGTTTTTCAACATTCTTCTGATAGTGTGGTGTTTACACTTAGACACAACACTGCAGATGTTGACAAAACAGAACAAAGTAGAGTAAAACAACCAAATTAATATCTGATATCATAGTAGAATTTTTTTTTGGCTGCAAAATTATGCTGCTAATTCATTTTGAGCTGGAAGTCAACTAAGATCCAATGCCATTTCTTTTTTCTCATGAACTGATGTCTGGTTATCTATTCCCTCATCCCATACTTATATAATTTATTATTTGAACCCAAGTGTTATACTTCACATTTATTCTTATTAAATGTGACCTTATTAGTTTTGCATCATCATTCCAGCTTATCAAGACTTTTTGGGATTTTATTGTCATCACAGGTTTATGACATCTACAGATTTGATATGCAAATTGTCTGAGTTTTAATTGAAATAATTAATAGTAGTATTAAAAAGAATAAAGATGCACAAAGAGTTGCTGCAACCTTCTTCCAGCTTGATGTTGATCCATTTTATTCATCACTGGGGGCATTATTTAATAGTCAATTATTGTTAATCTATTACAGTTAATCTCTTACATTATCTTCTAAACTTTGTCTATGTTATTAGAGTACTTTTTAAATGTTTTTCTAATTTTCGATAAAATACTTAATCCAAGTTAACCATGTTTGTGGCACTTCCATGTTCTATCAACTTAGTAACCCTATTAATAAAGGAAATATTATTAGATTGGTATAATTTGCTTTTAACAAACTCAGCTCACTCTTGGAGATAATCAATTGCCTTTCTCAATACCCACAAAATGCTCCTTTCATAATGGTTTCTAAGAATTTTCCAGGAATTGATTTAAAAGCTCAATATAGATCAAGAGTTGATCTATAGTATGGATAATATTTCTTCACCTTTTTACAAATTGGATATTTGTGTCTATAACCAGTAATGCAGAAGAGCAGTGATTGTGTTTAATAATCATATACACCAGTTCATTACTACTCTTAATTCATTCAAGATAACTTGAACTCAATGAAGGCATCTAGATTTTGTTTTTCTTTCCATCTCCTAATTTACCTCAATTTTCAACTCTTTGTAAACCATTTTTGTTCTATCCTTCCTAGTATGAAGACCATTCTCATTAGTAGAGAACATAGTTGCAATATGGGAGACTCCCAGTTCTATTTCCTCCTCAGTGACATTGTCCCATGAAGATAAAAAAAAATGGTCTAAATGTCTACCTTTATTCTTCCCTTTTTCTTCAATATAGCTTTAAAACAGTCCTTTTTGGTCTTTTTTCCCCATATATTTCAAGTCCCAGTTTTTATATTTAGTTTTCTTAACACATTCTTACTTAACAGAATCTTACTATTTATTTGCATCATCCTCAGATAATTACCTCAGTAGATATCTCTCCTTTATCCTTTTACAATCTGAGTAGCTTGATGGCCTCCTTGCATAGCCACCATCAGTCTCTTTAGACATCTCCTTACTTTATTCCTCATTTTTTTTCATTCTTAAGAATTTCCTGTCTTTCTTGAGTTTGAAGACTTCAAGATGCCCTCTCTTTTATTCATCACTCATGAAGGAATGAAATAAGATTTGGTAAGTATTTACTATATGCAAAGCCCTGTGCTAAGTACCTGCAATACAAACAGAAAAGTGAAACAGTCCTTTCTCTCAAGGAACTCACATTCCAACGGGTGGGGACAATATATAATGGGAAATTTTAACTGCAAGTCAGATAGAAAGATCCCATAATCCTTAAGGTACAGTGGCAAAATAAATGGTAATGCCTTTTGTTTAATGTCATTCACATGATAAAATCATATAAATTTCAAATATTGAACCATTTGACCATGACAAAGTCTTTGGTAGCAAAAATGTTCTTTTCTGAGTTTTTTTTTCTGAGTTTTCTGAGCTGTGAATGTAGCACCTGTAGAAATTGCCAGGCACAATCTCTACTGGGGTTTCTTCCCAGAATAATGATTACAGAGACTAAAATGGAAGCATCAATATTCCCAAGGCTCTTGGGTTGAGTATCTTGAGCTGTTTCCATTGAAGTTTGAAGAGATGGTGTTCCAGACAGTCAAGATGTTCTGACTGGCCTGTCATTTGCTATTTCTTCTCTTTCCCTCAAGGTGCTTTAGCTACGCTGTCTTGTAATCCCTGTGGGTAGCAGTTAGTTGGCAATTGGGGTGGATGGGAAGGATGCCTTTTCCATAGGAGTTTCTTCCCAGAATATGGCTCTGTAATGGGAATGCAAATTTGGAAGATCTTCCCTGCCCCTAGGCTAAAGTGCACCAGAAGCCTGGGGAGGGAGGCTTGTTTTTCAGAAGATACATTTTGATTGGCCAGTGGGTCAAAAAGGTTGTTACATTCTCTGAGCCAGGAGAAGGCTATATAAGCACTGATGTGTAGCTTTGTTTTGGGACTCACTTTGAGAAGTGTTCTGTGATTTGATCTGAATTCTGGGAAGCTGTTGTTGAGAGTCCCCCGGCTTTGAAAAACCCAGAATGTGGAAACCCAGATGTTGGCTGGGTATGGATGTAATGGTTGGACAGTTTGGAAATCTGTCTACTTGATGTTTCTGTCTTGATAATTATGCCTGTATATTTTGAGGTTCAGGGTGCTGACCTTTTTGCCCTGAAAAAGGTAAACGATATATGGTCTGACTGATTAAAGTAAGCTTGTTAACCCATTTTGAGTTGCTTTCCTTTAACAAAGCAGATCCAAGAACCTGTGGTAGCTGCAAACCCTGAGGACGCTTGGGGTGCTTGCTGCTACAGGCTCTGATGGTTTGACCAGAAATAGGACTGAGATTCTACCCCAGATATTATGCCTTCCTTGGTTTCTTAAGAAATATTAGAAACTTATCAAGCATCTCTCACATCAATTTTGACAATGTGACTATATGTGATTAATTTGGTAACCAGACATATGAAATATAAACTTACAAGGCAGTGGGCTTAAAAAAGAAAAGCAGAAGCACACATTCAAATAAGCATAGTGAAATGTCACTTTTAATTAGTGAACCATGTGTTAGTTACAATGGAATGCTAATATCCTGGCTGATCACTGCCAGAATTCTCACTCCCAGGAGCCTGTCATTGATATGAAAAAGAAAAATTATAGGATAAAAAGTGCATTTATCTATTGCAAGAGTAAAATTAGAGTTGTCTGGAAATGGAATTCAGGGTGATGTAATAGAGGGAGCAATGTTTTTTTGAGTTGGAAAAGATAGATTTGAATCCTGGTTTGGCTGCTAACTGCTTGTGGACTGGGTAAACCAATTCCCTTCAATAGGACTCAGTTTCTTTATCTGTAAAGTAAGGCACTTGGAAGAGATAACATCAAATGGTACTTATGTTAACTGGCCTTACTTTCTTAATTTTCTCCTTTATTATTTTTATTTGTATTTTAAAGCAATATACAATGTTGCATTTTATTTTGCTCAGTGGAAGATCTAATTGAGTTGATAAAAAGTATGTTTGCATGTTATTAATTATAGCATTTTACTAATGAATAAAATTGTTTCTTTTGAACAGAATGAATGTAACTCTTGATTTTTTGGCTGTTTTACCTTAACAAATCAGATATCTGAAACAATCCCTGTCAGATAGGATAATCAAATTGCTCCTATCCCCTTCAGGATTTGGCTTTTTATCATGTGTGCTTTGCTTTACAGAACTGGTTGCAACTTTGCAGCATCTGAATTAACAATGGTAAAGGAAAACAAGAAACTCCTGTCATCTAAAAACTTAAAGTCTTGGTACATTTAATCACTTTCTTGCGTTATGTATCTGTAACAATGAGCCACAAAGAAATTCCCCTGAAGAAAGAAAGAATAGCAGGTCTGCCTATCAAGGTACCTAGGTCAGGATTCCTACCTTGGATGAAATTGTATAGTTAGCAGTATTGGTGTTGTCCCACTTATTGTATCAGTTCCCTTCTCTGGCAAGGTATTACTCTTTCTCCTTGCTGAGAGGTTTAACCATGATTTAGGGGGTTAGCTTTCCCCATATATTTCCTTTAAATAGAAGATACTTGCATCTTAAGATGACAGGAAGGCTTTCTGATGATGGAATTTCAGACCCTGGGTTGGTCAAAGAGGGAAATATTTCAAAACAGTCTAGGCTTCCAGTATCTCTCAAAGTACAGCCTCCTGCCCGTGTGGATGGTTTGTCCTAGTGGGAGGTGAGGGAGATTTAAGCCTTTCCTCATTGGCATGCTCACATTTTCTCAAAATGGAAAAAGACCATATGATCTGTTGCAAAGAAAGGGTCAGCCCCCATCCTCCTTCAGCCAAGCTGCTGACCTGAAGAATGAAGCCCATGTTTATTCTGTGTAGTCCTTCTCCTTCTCATATAGATTTGGACATATAGTTCTCTCTCCTACAGTGTCTGCCCACACGGATGAAACATTAGAGAACTAGGACACTCTGAGGGTTTTTTATGTGGATTTTTTTCCTTCTCAATTGCTTTAGACTTTTTTTTAATTTTAATTCTCCTTTTTCCCAAATTGAGGATTTTTTTCCACACTGGAATCTTATTTGATATAAAGATCTAACACAAAGATCTAAAGGATACAATATCTATATAATATATACAATGCATATCTAAAGGATACAATACCAGAAACAATTCTTCAGTGGACAAATGATCAAAAGAGATTGTAAACAGTTTTCAAAAGAAGAACCACAATTAACAGTCACACTTCAAATCACTAATAATAAGAGAAATGCAAAGCAAAAAGATTTTGAGATTGTACCTCACACTCAGAAAAATAGCAAAAAGTATAAAAATATGGGAATGGTTAATGTTGTAGAGGTTGTGAAAAGACAGGCACACTAATCTTCTATTGGTGGAGATGCAAATTTTCCAATCATTCCAGAAAGCAATCTTGAATTTCACTAAGAAAATGACTTATGTTGTTTTTACCCTTTAATCTAGAGATCCCACTCCTGGACATATGCTCCAAGGAGGTCAGAGTTAGAAAGAAAGTCTCCAGAGTCTCCAAAATATTTATGCTAACATTTTTTGTAATAGCAAAGAGTTGCAAACAAAGTAGATGTTTATTTATTGAGGAATGTCTAAATAAATTTTGGTATGTGAATATAAGAGAATATTTTTTGTGCCTTAAAAAATGATGGATATGAAAAATATAGTTATGCACATGCATGGACAGGTATATAGAATGAACCAAAGTGGAGTAATAATAACTAGGAAAACAGTATGCAAAATATCTATAGCAATATAAATGGAGAGAACAACATGAACATCTGCCACCAAAAAAACCTACAAAATTGAATGTTGTATAATTAGAATTGTGAGAGGACAAAACCCATTCCTTGGTTCATATACTGGATCTACCATTTGCTATATGTGAGACCTTAGGTGAGTCTTTTTTCATTCTTTCTACATTTCCTATGAAAGTTGTTTCAGAAGGTTTTCCAGCTCAAAAATATTCTTTTAAAATTAAAAAATAATTTGAATGATTGAATAGGCTAAAATAGCACCACACAATCTTAGAAACATTCTATTTGTGTGACTCCCTCATCCCAGTGGAAAGGTCATGGTCTATGAAAATAGAAAGTCATATACACCTTATTAACTGAGGTTCCTATTTCAGCAGGTTTTACTTTCCTTTTTCTTTGATACAAGGCAGGAATGGGGAGGAGGTAGTTTCCTCAATGACATGGAACACAGCAGTCTCCAAAGAACTGAAAATGTGTATTTTATATATGTTTGTACATACATATAAACAGATGTGTGTGTGTGTGTGTATACACACACACACACACACACACACACACACACACACGAGAGATGGAGAGAGACAGAGAGAAACACAGAGAGAGAGAGAGAGAGAGAGAGAGAGAGAGAGAGAGAGAGAGAGAGTAGGTACAAGCAGCTTGCAGCCTGCCAGGAACTTTGAAGAAAATCTGAAACAAAAAATGTTGTCAGGGAAAGGAGTGATCAAGAAAGAAGATGGGTTGTTCAGGAAGAGGATTAGGGTTTATCAATAGGTGGACAGCCCAAGTACTGCACTGATAGATTCTTGATATCAGGAGAGAGATAGGTTCAATGACAAGCAAAGTGGTATTTTTCTCCTTGTATTTAGCTCCTTGTGTTGAGGTTTAGGGCTTTAGGGGTGCTTGAGACCCCAAAATATCAAAACCCTGAGTCCTGTCAAATGAATTTGATTCAAGGTTTTTATCAGTCAAAGTAAAGCAAAGTTTATTAAAGATTCACCATAATGGGGAGCCTAAGTATCTGTGATGCTTATATTGGAGGAGTGGGCCAGAATAATCTGAGTGAGTCTGTGCTAGATTGAATTCTCAGCCCCATGGTGCAGGCAAGATGGATCTTATATACAGAGTGATTGTGGGAGGATTTAGGGATGGTCTAGAGTAGGAGTTTGGGGAGGGTCTTAAGGAGGAGTCTATGGAGGATCTTAGATGGAACTGAGGTCAGACTCCAGTAATGGGATTAAAGGAGGAAAATAGCTGAAGGCTAACTGGAGATGAGTGATAATGGAGGAAATAGATAACTATGTGAAGAGTGAGAGATTTGGGCCTAACTATGATGAAAGGCTTATGGCCTCAGGCAAATGCCTCATCAAATGGGAAGATTCAATCAGAGTTCCAGGGGGTTTCCCAGAGCCTGTACTCCATCACTTGTTTCAACTATTCAAGTGCCTTTGAGCCTCTGGGATTATATCGTCTTTGTTGGAAGCAGTACACATTGTCTTGCCCTTAATAGACCTAAGGGAGTTTGAAGACCTTCCCTGCCCTTAAGAGGCTGGCTCATCACATGGAGGCCACAGGGAGAGGTACTTGCCAAAAGAGTGGAAGAAGTAGGATGCAACAGGAAGGGTAGAGCAGGAAGGAGCAGAGCAGATAAAAGCTGGAGCACTAGCTGGGACTAAGCAGAACTGAGAGCAAGAATGCTTGTGATTTTGACTTTCTGGAGCATTCTGTATGTTGGTCTGTCAGACAAAAGCCTTGTCTGTTGTTTTTAGACAGAAGTTGTGAAAGAGCACTTTACTGATGGTCCAGAAGCCCTGGAAGAGGACTTTACTCCTGGTCCAGAAGACCTGAGAACGGACTTTATTGCTGTTGACAGAGGCCTTACAGGAGCTGAGAACAGCCTACCTGTGAATCCAGGAGAGGGTTGGGTGAATCTAGGCAAGAGCTGGGAGCATGGAAGAGGAGCCAAGGAGTTTGGAAGTCAGTCTCAAGTTAAGATGAAAGGACCTTTACTTGGGTACTTAGTGCTGAATAATGAGATTATATCTTTCTGTGACCTGGGGGTGGATGGCCTTTGTACTTTCCACTACCCCTTCAGGATGATTGACTTAAGGATAATTAACTTAAGGATAATTGGAAGCCAGCCTCTACTAAGGATGAAATGAGACTTCACTTGTGCACTCATACTAACTGATGAGCTTGTGACTTACTTAATGCTATATTTTGTTGAAGATTATGTGGCCACCTTAGTAATAAATTGCTATGTTATGTTGTTGTGAATGTTTTGCGTTAGTTTATTGCTGAATAAATAGAGAGTCCACTAAACTCTGGTATCAGAACCTTAAAGTTATTCATAGCAGCAGTCCTCAGGAGACCTACTTGTGGTTGGCTTTATGACAGGCTACTGACAGAATGCAAAGAGCCCTTGTGGTGAACTTTTGGAAGAACCAGACAAAAGTTTCACTAGATGGGCAGGTATTATTTGGGTAACAAATGGTATTATGATAGGAAATATCAAATCTGCAAGATCACAGATCCATTTGTATACTTTAATATCACAAGAGAAGACTAAATAGGGGATTTGGAGATAATTTTATTAAGAAATGACTGTGACATTATGATAAAAACAGTTAATAAATATTTTAAAGAAAGAAATATACATTTAATACTATAAATATTAGCTTTAGCAATAAGAGGAGAAAAAGAAATTGAAGGAATTAGAATAGGCAATGAGGAAACAAATTGATCACTTTGCAGATGGAACAATGATAGAGAATGATAGAGAAAAAATGATAGAGAATCCTGGAGATTCAACTAAAAACATATTTGAAAACTTAACTTTAGCAAAGTTGAAGGATATAAAATAAACCTACATAAATCATATGCATTTCTAGATATTACCAACAAAGCCCCATGGCAAGACATAGAGACATTCCATTTAAAATTACTGTAGACAATACAAAATATTTGGAAGTCTACCTGCCAAGAGAAATTCAGGAACTATATGAACACAATTACAAAACACTTTTCAAACAAATAAAGTCAGATCTAAATAATTAGAAAAATATCAGTTTCACCAGGTAGGCTGAGCTAGTAAAATAAAAATGACAATTCTACCTAAATTAATTTAATTATTCTATGCCATACCAAGCAAACTACCAAAAAAAAATTATAGAGCCAGAAAATAATGAAAACAAAATTCATCTGGAAGAACAAAAGGTCCAGAATATACAGGGAATTAATGAAAACAAAAACACAAAGTAAAATGGCCTAGCTATGCCAGATCTAAAACTGTATCATAAAGGGGCAATCTTCAAAACTCTTTGGTACTGGCTTAGAAATAGAATGGTGCATCACTGGAATAGGTTAGGTACACAAGACAGAAGTCAATGACTATAGTAATATATCACTTGATAAACTCAAAGACTTCAGCTTCTGAGATAAGGACTCATTGTTTGACTAAAACTGTTGGGAAAACTGGAAAATAGTATGGCAGGAAGTAGGCATAGATCATCTTACACCTTATGCCAAGATAAAGGTAAAATGGATACATGATTTAGACATAAATGGTGAAACCATAGGCAAATTAGGAGAGCAAAGAAGAATTTACCTGTCAGATCTATGGAGAGGGGAGGAATTTATGACCAAACAAGAGATAGAGACTATTATAATAATTTTGATTATATTAAATTAGAAAGGGATTTCACAAATAAAGCCAATACCATCAAGATTAGAAGGAAAGGAGAAAATTTTGAAGCAATTTTTACTGCCACTGCTTTTGAAAAGGCCTCATTTCTAAAATATATTGAGAATTTAGACAGATTTAGAAGAATACAAGTCATTCCCCAGTTGATAAATGGTCAAAGTACATGAATGGACAATTTTCAGGTGAAATCAAAGCTGTCTATAGTCATATAAAATGCTCTAAATCATTACTTATTTGAGAAATGTACATTAAAACACCTCTGAGGTACTATCTCATACCTATCAGATTGACTAACATGACAAAAAAAGGAAAATGATAAATGTGGGAAAAGATGTAGGAAAATTGTAACCTAATGCATTGTTGGTGGCATTGTGAACTGATCCAACCATTCTGGAGAGCAATTTGGAATTATGTCCAAAGCTATAAAACTATACATACTCTTTGATCCCAGCAATACCACTTCTAGGTCTGTATCCCAAAGAGATTATAAAAATGGAAAAAGTACCCACACATAAAAGAAAAGTACTCATAGCAGTTCTTTTTTAAATTTTTTCTGGCAAGGGTTAAATGACTTTCCCAAGATTACACAGCTACTAAGTGTATGAGACCATAGTTGAACTCAGGTCCTCCTGACTCCAAGGTTGGTGCTCTGTTTACTGTGCCACCTAGCTGCCCCTATAGCAACTCTTTTTGTAGTGGCAAAGAACTGGAAATTGAGGGGATGCCCTTCAATTGGGAATAAGTTGTAATATATGAATGTAATGGAATACTATTGCTCCATAAGAAATGATGAGCAGGATATTTCAGAAAAAACTGATAAGACATGGACGAACTGATACTGAGTGAAGTGAGCAGAACCAGAACAATGTACACAGTATTAGCAACATTGTGTGACAACCAACTTTGATAGGCTTAACTTTTCTCAGCAATACATTGATCTAAGATAGTTTCAAAAGACTCATGACAGAAAATTCTATCCACATCCAGAGAAAGAACTATGGAATCTGAATGAAGATCAAAGCATACTTTCCTCCCTTGTTGTTTGTCTGTTTTTTTTTTCTTTCTCACAGTTTTTCCCTTTGTTTCTGCTGCTTCTTTCACAACATGACTAATGTGGAAAATGTTTAATATAATTGAACATGTGTAGCCTATATCAAATTACTTGTCCTCCTGTGGGAGAGGGAGGGAAAATAGAGAGGGAGGAAAAATTTGGAACTTAAAATCTTATAAAAGTGAATGATAAAAACTATCTTTACTTATAATCAGAAAAAATGAACTACTATCAAGTGGGAAAAAGGAAATATACCCTTAAGAAGTGTAGAGAATTCTATGGTTTTTACCTGGGGATAGCATGGTAAGAGTGATCATAATTTATATTTAGATAGTACTTGACAGTTTACTGAGTACAAGGTAGCTCAGTGGACAGACAGTTGAACTTGGAGTCAGAAAGACGAGTTCAAATATGACTTCAGAAATCTACTAGCTGTGTGACCCTGGGCAAATCACTTAATATCTATCTGTCTCAATTTTTTTATCTGTAAAATGGTAATATTAGTACCTACTTCCCCCAGAGTTGCTGACAGGATAAAATGCGATAATATTTGTAAAGTGTTTTGTAAATCTTCAAGCCCAAGTTATTATGATTAGTGCAAACATTATTCTTCCTGTATTGCAGATTAATAAACAAAGATTCAGAGAGGTTAAATGTCTTGTCCCTGGTCACACAGCCAACAACACAACAGCAATTGAACCCAGGTCTTCTGACTGTAATAACCCTGCATATTCTTTTTACTATGTACTGCATGTCTATCCTAAAGTTATACATATTAAAAATTTTCAAAAAATGCCTTTTGTTGTAAAACCATGATCCAAATGAATAAAGAAAAATTGCCTAATTAGCCCCCAAATAATTAATTCAGTAGCTATTTATTAAATATATGCTACCTACAATACTCAGTGGGAATGCAAAGATGTTAAAGCTGCAGTATCTGCCCAAAGGAGCACACAGTCTGTTGGGTGAAATAAGACAAGAATTCAAATAAGGACAACCCAAGGCAGTATATGAGTGATGGATTGCCCAAGGCACTATGTTACTTGATTTTGTACAGCCCTAGATAGATAAGATGAGAGGTGCTCTGGAAACCATTTCCCTCAGGGGATATAGTAGGATGTATAACAGGGACACCAACAAGAAATGCTCCCTAAAAAAGTCTGCCAAACAAAAGTAAGCTCCTTTCACAAGTACAGAGAATGCACACACAATTCTGAGGATCAGTTTCATATCACCATTGCCTTCCTTTCTTGGAAATCTTACTTAAAGAATATTGTGATTAATTACTATCCCTATCCCCGACCTTGAATGGGAATTCTGGGTTGTTTGCATTTTCTTGATTTCATAATTGTTAATTGATACCATGTTGCTTTCTAGCTATGTATAAAAGGGTTTAATAACGCTTTCTGTCTCTGCTCAACTCCTGGCTGAAAAGTAGGTCTGAGAAAAGAAGGCACTCATGAGTTTTGTCAATGGTTTGAAGAGGTGACTCTCTGCTAGACCCTTGTGTCCTGTAAAATAGGATGAAATGGATGACCAACATATCTGGCCAGAAACTAAGGATGCAAAAAGTATAGCAGAGGACTTAGTAGTAATAATTAATAATGATAATAATGAAAGTAGCCAGTATTTATATAGCACTTTACGGTTTGCAAAGAACTTTAAATGTTGTGTCATTTGATCCTCACAACAACTCTTTGAGGTAGGGACTATTGTCATCTTATTTTATAGCTAAGAAAACTGTGGTTGAGAGAGGTAAAGGCATTTGTCTAGGATTACACAACTGGTAGGTGCCTGACTTGGAATTTCAGCTCAGGTCTTACAGATTGGAGACTTCTCCAAGCTGTCTAGATAATAGAAGGAAGAAGCAATTATTGCATGAAGAGGAGATAAATTCTTAAGCTGACATAACAAGCTTTGGTGATGGGGGATGAGTGATGGGGAACCCAGTTTCTCCTGCCAAGAAACCATAGGAAATAGCTTAACAGTTGGGAATTAGGCAGGACCAGAATCAAAGCGTTTCATGAAAAAAAGAATAAGGAAAAGACAGAATAAAGAAATAGAGGCATGCTAGTAGGAAGACAAGGCTTTCTCAGTGTAGTGCCTGGGCTATGCTTAGACCCTAGCTTTACTCTTCTGTAAGTAATGAGCAAATGATAATGAGTGATCAGAATCTCTTAAACAGCCATTGGCCCAGTCATGTCTGGTTGCAGTCTGATGGTAGGATCAGAGATCCCACCTAATGACAGAGCAGTGTCTTGGCTAAAGTGAGAATAGCCTTGGGTGCTCAGGGTCACACTCTCCTTTTGGCCCCCCCCCATGTTCCCTCCTCCCAGAAGTAGCAGAAATCACCCTTTCCCAATAGCTTTAAGTTATTCAATATTAAGAATCAGATTCTGGAAGACTCACATTCACGCCAATGGTATTTACTTCAGTGGCATCACACTCAAATAGAAAGGGGATGAAGAATGGCACTAAACCTCATTAGAAAACCACATATTAATATTATCTGTATTCTCTTATATTTTTCTTGTTTTAATCTGGTTCCTCTGTGTGTGTTTGACACCTCTGAGGTACTCTAACTACATCAAAGGATAATCGAAGGAGAGCCAAACTTTTTTTGGTACTCTGAAAGCAGACTCTACATGCTGGCTCCACCCATTTGTGGATGGTAGCACTCCTTTTATTAGTTTAGGAGTGTGTTGTGTGTTATCAAATTAATTCTTGTCACTCATGATGCCTACCACCCACCAGGAAACTCTCCCTTTTCCCCTGCACTGCTAAATTATAGATATATTCCCTCCCATTTTCTGGTTCATGTTAAGGGCATATATTGAAGAGGCAGTTTGGCATAGTGCAGGGTTTTGGTTTGGTTTTCTTTTTAATTTAGTATTTATTTATTTTTAGCATTCTTTTCTTTTTAAATTTTGAATTCTAAATTCTCTTCCATCCCACCCACTGAGAAAACAAGCAAAATGATATAAATTATAAATGTGAAGTCATGAAAAAGATATTTGCATATTAGCCATGTCACAAAAAAGGAAAAAAAATGAAGAAGGCAACAAAATTATACTTCAATTTGCATTCAGAGTTCATTAGTTCTTTCTTTGGAAATGGATAGCATTCTTTTCATCATGAGTTCTTTGGAACTGTCTTGGATCATTGCACTGATGAGAGTAGCCAATTCTTTCACAGTTTTTTTTTTCACCATTACACCACTGCTGTTACTGTGCACAATCATCTTTCAGTTCTCACTTCACTTTACCTCAGTTTACATAGATCTTGCTATGTTTTTATTTTTCTGAAATTGCTCACCTCTGTCATTCCTCACAGCACAATAGTATTCCATCGTGATCACTTCAAAATGACTGAAAAGCATCCCCTCAATTTTCAATTCTTCACCACCACAAAGAGCTGCTTCAAATATTTTCCTACATATAAGTCCTTTTATTTTTTTTCTTTGATCTCTTTTGAGCATAGACCAATCGTGGAATTACTAGTGGCCACTCCCCTATTGTAAAAGCTCTTCCATAGGGGTGGCCAGGTGGCTCAGCAAGTAGGAGCACCGGCTCCAGTGTCGGGATGACCTGGATCAAATCTGGGCTCAGATACTCAGCACCACACCCAGAAATAACTGGCCGTGTAACCTTGAGCAAGTTACTTAACCCCGATTGCTTTAAAAAAAAAAACTGTTCCTGATGTTCCTCTTTTGTATGAGAAAAAAAAAAATTCCCTATTCTATCTCTTCCTTCCCTCTTCTCCCAGTAGATGCGTCTTTCTCACTCTTTCTTTTTTTTTTTTTTTTTTAAGCAATAGGGGTTAAGTAACTTGCTCAAGGTTACACGGCCAGTTATTATTTCTGGGTGTGGTGCTGAGTATCTAAGCCCGGATTTGATCCAGGTCATTCCGACACTGGAACCGGTGCTCTTACTCGCTGAGCCACCTGTCCACGCCTTCTTTTTTTTTTTTGAGATCATCCTAAAATAATACACTCATGCCCTCTGTCCATGTAGACACTCTAACTGAAATGAAGGCCAACTTACCAAATGCAGAACTGGATTCACATTTTTCTGGAGTGGCCTCAGTGATAGGGAGTGCTGTGAAGCTTGTGTAGGCTTCTCAGTTAAAACTAAAATCATCAACAAGCTTGTATGCCTTCAAAAGGTAGTGAATAGCAGGATCATGACAATGCTTTTGCCACTTGCAGGAAAGTTCCATGCCAACATCATCAGTACCTATGGTCCCACCATGACGAAACCTGAAGGGGTTAAAGAAAAATTTTGTGAAAACCTGGAGACTCTCATCATCAATATGCTAAAAAAAAGAGAAGCTTGTAATTCTGGTGACTTTAACACCAGAGTAAGCACAGACTATAAAAGTTTGGCAGGGAGTCTTTGGGAGGAACGGAGTCAGAAACAGTAATGACAATAATCGTTTACTATTGAATACTGGTGTGTCTCATGACCTCATCACTAAGACTGTCTTCTGTTTACTTAAATGCAAAATAAAAAAAAACCTTCATTGGAATTTAATAATTATGTCATTGTAAGGAGAAGAGACAGAAAGGATGTGAGAGTGATAAGATAAAGTGTAATGGCAAAGTATGAGATAGATAATAGACTTATTCTCTCCAGTTTAAACATTTTCATTCAACAAAAGCAGTAGACCCAACTCAATATGACTACCAGAAGACTTAATATCCACAGATTAGAGCACTTCTCTGTGCAGAAACAGTTTGTTGCTAATTTAGAGGGAAACCTGAGACAACACATGGTTGGCAACAGTAGAGAAGAAAAGGAGTGGGAAGCTTTCAGAGATTTAGTGTATAGCACTGCGTTTACTCATCTGGGCCAGAAATTTGCAAACATCAAGACTTGTTTGACAAAAATGATGGGGAAATTCAGAAGCTGCTATATGTAAAGGAAGAACTTCACAGGGTTTATCAGCAGGATGTCTCATCCATCTCTAAGTAGGCAACACTTAACTATATCAAAAATAAAGTGCAAATGAAGCTAAGAGGGACGTAGGATTCTTGGCTCAGTAAGAAGACAATGATGAAGAATGGAAGTAAGAAAGAAATGATGAAGAGCAAAGTGAGCAGAACCAAGAGAACATTATATACGGTAGCAGTAATATTGTTTTAAGAATGACTTTGAATGACTAAGTCATTTTAATTATTATAAATATAAAAACTAAAATATAAAGTACATGGGAAGAAAGATGCTATCTGTATCCAGAGAAAAAAATGGATAAATAGATTAGGATAATTTTACATACATATACAAATTTATATACATATACATACATCTATATGTACATATACACATACATACACATACACACCCCTATATACCTATTTGTGTCTAATGGTAGTCATCTATAAGGCAGGGGGGAGGAAATAACATTAAGAGAATAAAATAAATTTATATAATAACTTTGCTGTATATTGGGAGGGAATAGCAAGTTGTACATGGTAGATTTGCAGTTTCATGTGCAATCATCTTATTTATTGCTCTATATTATGCAAATGCGTTTTTTATTCCATGAATTGAAAATAAAATACATTAAAAAAAGAAGTCAGGTGAAATTTAGTTTTACAGTGATAGTAACAATACAAAACACTTTTGTGATGCCCCTAAAGGCTATTGGTGGGCCAGAGACCTATGGTGTATCTTCAACTACTCAGTTCTGATGGAGTCACATGGATTAATGATAATGACATGATCCTGGCTGAGCACTTCCATAGCTTTCTCAACAGACTGTCATCAACCAATATTGAAGCCATTGTATAACTCAGGTTGAAGTCAATCATTCTCTAGCCAAATTTTCAACTGAAGAAGACATTTTGAATGTCATCAGGCAGGCTCCTCTTAAATGGCAAAGCCCCTGGTGCTGATTCTCTTCCAGCTGAGACTTACAAGGCAGAAGATCCATTGCTCATACCAAAGTTGACTGAAAGTTTTATAATTATATGGCAAAAGGAGGTTATCCCCCAGGAGTTCAAGGATAGCTTCTTTATCCATATCTATAAAGGAAAAGGAAATAGATTGTTCTATTAAAATCATAGGGGGATTCTGTCTCTTAGTTTTTGCCAGCAAGTTTCTTATCAGAGACCTCCTTAATAGGCTGATCCTTCACCTGGAAGATGGTCAGTCATCTATCCAAAAGCCAATGTGGCTTCAGAAAAGGATAAGGCATAGTCAATATGGCATTTGCTGCCTGACAAGTCCAGGAGAAATGCCAGGGGCAGAATGGAGGTCTATATACAATGTTCATTGATCTAAACACAGCCTTTGTTACTGTCAGTCATGAGGGTTTGTGGAAGATCATGGCAATACTGCATTACCCAAGGAAGTTCTCCAGTATTGTATTGCAGTTCCATGATGGCATGCTCTCATGGGTTCTGAAACATGAATAACGCTCTAATTAATAATGCTTTCCCAGTCACCAATGTAGTGAAACAAGGCTGTGTGCTTGCTCCCATGCTTTTTAATATGATGTTTTCAGCAATGTTGTTGGACACTTTCATCAAGGATGAAAATGGCATCAAGGTCGGCTACCATAATGATGGTAAGTTATTTAATTTAAAAATGCTACGAGCTAAAACTAAAGTGGAGGAAGAGTTGACATATGACTTTTTGTTTGTAAATAATTGTGCACTCATTGCAGCCTCTGAGGCCAAGATGCAACAGAGTATGCATTGATTCTCTGCCATTTGTGCTAATTTTGTTCTAACAAATCAACACCAAGAAAACAGATCTCCTCCAGCCAGCACCAAACCATCCATATGTGGGACCATTGTTTACAGCAAATGGAAAGGTTTTAAATGCTGTGGAAAAGTCCACTTATGTTGGCAGTATACCTTCCAGGGACATACACATAGATGAGGAGGTTGTCATGTACCCTGACAGAGCTAAATCATTGGGGAGACTCCAAATGAAAGTGTGGAAGAGAAGAGGTATTAGGCTGCCTTTCAAATTTCAGGTCTGTAGAGCTGTTGTGCTGATATCATTGTTGAATGTCTATAAAACCTGAACAGTCTACAAGTACCATGTCAGGAAACCAAATTACTTCCATTTGAATTGTCTTAGGAAGATTCTGAAGATCATCTGGAAAAATAAGGTACCAGAGACTGAGGTTCTTTTTTGAGCTGAACTGCCAAGCATTCAAACTCTATTGCAGAGTGGCAACTCTCATAAGATGGGCATGTTGTTTGAATACGAAACATATATTTGCCTAAAAGATTATTTTATGGAGAACTTACACAAGACAGGTGCTCACATGGAGGTCAGAAGAAGCAATACAAGGACACTCTCAAGGTCTCTCTGAAGAACTTTGGAATCAGTTGTGGAAGACAGTGGTACAGGACCACCCAGCATGGCATGCATGAATCAAAGAAGGTACTATACTCTACGAACAAAGCAAAATTGAAGTACATTGAAGGAAATGTGAGATGCACAAATTTAGAGACATCTCCATTCTAAATGTTCAAAAGGACTACACGTGTCCACTTTGTGGTAGAGCCTTCTGAGCTCTTATTAGTCTAATCAGCCAGTCAGACTTACTATTCCTTGACCCTGACATAGTGATGTCATTTTGTTCCTCTTTGAGCATAAAGGACAACAACCAACCAACCAACCATTACACCAATTCTGTTTTGTAAGGTTGTTTTTTTTTTTTAATTTTAGACTCAGACACCAGAACACAAATAAAGAACAGAGGGGAGGAACCTATCATAAACTTTAAAATGAAACTTAAATACAAAGTAAGAAAAGAAAAGCATGTCACATGAATAGCAGAACAGAAAATAAAAGAGGATTCAAAATATGTAGTGACAAATTTTCATTTCAAGATAACCTGTGTGAAAAATACTACGCGTGTTGAGGGCTGTCCATGTTTTCTTTGCTTCCTGTAAGTCTTCTTTTGTTCTCTGCTGTGTTACTTTGTTCTTTTTCCCCCTTCCCCACCTCCATCCAGAAGGCTACAATTAAGTGTGGATGTATTTATATATAGATCTATAAATGCATATATACATATATACAAATAAATATACCTATATACATATATATAGACATAAACTTTCCCTAACAAATTCTACTCCTGATCTTTGTTTTTATATTTGTGCATATCTCTTATTTCCTATTCCTCCTGGCTCCTCTACTTTACTTCTACCTGCTACACTTCCCTCCTATTAATTAGTCTCCCCATTCCCTCCAAGGATCCCTTCCATTCCTATAAATCAAAACACTCTTCTTATAACCCCCTATAACCTATTCCATCCCCCTCCCCTCTAGAGATCCATCCTTTATCTTCCCAAGGATTCTTCCTTCCCTCATAATCTCCCCCCCCATCCCCATACCATTTTTTCTTCTGAATTTAGATTTTATACTATATATATTTATATATAGATTTTATACTATATAGGTTTATATAGAGATTTCATACTATATATATATATATATATATATATATAATGTATATATGATTCCCTCTTAAAACCATTCCCAATGAAGGTAGGTTACCAGAACTACTAGCCCTCCTCCCCCATCTAATTCCTCTGTGTTGATTCTTCCTCTTGCATCTCATTTGTATAAAATGATTATCTTTTTTAGCTGTTCCTAAATTGTTTTACTTTTTAAAGTCATATAATCATCAGGTCTACCCCAATCTTTCTTACAAACTACCCAACTACTAATGACAATCTTGGACATATGTTTTACATTTTACATTTATAAAAGGTAAATGTTCTGTCCTTATTGAATCCCTTGTAATCAGTCCTTGGTATGTACCTTATGTTTCTCCTGTTTGTCAAATTTTCTATAAGTTTAGTTGTTTTTAACAAAGTCCTGAAAGTCTGACAGTTGATGAAATGTCTATTTCTTTTTCATTCAGGATTATGCTTAACTTTGCTGAGTATGATATTTTTGGCTGGAATCCCAGTTCTTTTGTTCTTTGATGTATAGTGTTCCAAGACCTGCTGTCCTGTAACGTCTCCACTGCTAGGTCTTGTGTGATTTTAATTGTGGCACCATCATATTCAAATTGTTTTTTTCTTGTTGCTCTTAATATTTTATCCTTTATTGAGGATTTCAGAATTTGACCATAATATTCCTATGAGTTTTTCTGACAGGATCTCTTTCAGGTGGTGATTGGTGGATTTTTTCTGTTTCTACTTTCCCCTATTGTTCTAATGCTTCACAACAATTTTCTTTAATTATTTCTTGTATTATTGCATGTTGATCATAGCTTTCAGGTAGTCCAATTATTCTTAGTTTTTTCTTCTTGGTTTTCTTATAAGATGTCTAACTTTGTCTTCTATTTTTTCATTCTTTATATTTTGTTTAATTATTCCTTGATCTCTTATACCTTTGCTGGCTTCACCTTCCCCAATTCTAATTTTCAAGGTGTCATTGTCTTACTTAAGATCCTGGACATCCTTTTCTAATTTGTTGACTTTCCTTTCATCATCTTCTTGTTTTTTTCTTGGATTGTTTGTTTATTTCATTTTTCCTCAATCTCTCTCATTTTATTTTTAAAGTCTTTTTAAAGTTCTTCTAATAAATTCTTTATGGGCAGGTGATCATTTGACATTGTTCTTTGGGTAGAAGAGGGTTTCTTTGTTTCACTATCCTCCTCTGAAGATGAACCATAGACTTCTCTATTACTATAATAATGTTCTATCTTTGAATTCTTTTTCCTTTGCCTATGCACTTTTTTGTTGTTGTAATAATACCTTAATTTCTATAATCACCTCTAGTCCTGGAATATGGGGGAATGGTGCCTTTTGCCCCAGATCTTCAGTTCTCCCCTTTAGCCTGGAAATAAAGTCAAACCTCCAGCCTCCTGTAAGTGCCTATAGCCAGGGGTTTTCTGCTCCACTGATTCTGCACTTGCCATGTGTGTGCTGATTCCTTCTTGCCCCCACCATTCTCTATAGCAGAGTTGGGTCTGGCATTCCTAATCAGTAGAGGTTCACTCAATTTTTTTTCCTGCTCAGACATCCAACTGCTCTCATGTTATACTGGGGTGGGGGTGGGGGGTAAAAGTTCTGGTGCTTGGGGCTGAGGCAGCCTCTCCAATCAGATAACCCCAGTGCTTGTTATTAACACAGACACTAACCTGAAGGTATTTTCTCTTCACAGGGACCAAATCTCATCCTGTGATTTTTATTCTCATCTCAGATTGTCCCGGGAAGAATCCTATTGTGCCCTTATTATTTATTGTTCACCCTGAGATGTGTTTTTTCTCTTTCATGAGGGAAAATCTTGAGAGCTTGGAATTTTATGACCTGTTAAGTCATCTTTCCAGATTTCCTTCCTGGTGTTATATTCTTAAGTGTTTTTTTTGTTCCTCTTTTACCAAACTGTTAATTCTATTTTCACAATTTTCTTGCATTAATTTAATTTCTTTCCAAATATTTCCCTCTTCCACTTTTACCTCTTTCTTTAACTATTCCTGGAATACTTGTTGGGCTTTGATACAACTGACATTTTTCTTTGAGGATTTGCTTGTAGCTCTTTTTACATTTTTGTCTTCTTTTGCATTTGTCTAGGTCTTTCTTGCCATCATAGTAGCTTTTTTTGGCCAAGTTCTTTTTTGTTGTTTATTCATTTTCTGGCCATTTCATTTTACAGTGAACTTTATGTTAGAATTAGACTCTGTTACCATCATGGGAGGTGGGTGGAGATCACTGTCCCAAACTTCAGATGTTTTTGTGCTACCGTTTTCAGAATTAGTTCTGGGGGTCTGCAAGTTTTCAGTACTTCCAGGTGGTATAATTTAGGGAATGGTGTGGTTACTGCTCTCATGGTCTGTGCTCTGATCTTTACCCAGGAAAGGTCCTTGCTCCCCTGCAACTGCAAATGGTAGCATTTCTCTTTGTTTTTGAACTGTGACCAGGGCCTTTGCTCACTTGTGACTGATGACAAAAACTCCTCTCCACTATGGAACTACATACAGATAATAGAGATGCTGATCAACACCAGCTGCACCCAGTGACAGCAAAGAGTCCTTTGTAATCTCTTAATGACCAATTGTATGACCTCCTTACCATCTCTGGGCTAAGAGCTCCCAAAGCTTCTACTGCTGCAGGCACTACAAGCACACTTCCAAAGCACATCTTTAGTGTTGCTGCTGTGCTCCATGCTGTCCCCCACCCTGTGTGACAGACCTCTCTTATTGACCTCTTAAATTGTCTTAGGCTGTAAAAATGTCTCGCTCTGACTTTTCCTTGGCTCCAAAACGTTATTTGAGGAGTTATTTTAAAGTTGTTTGGAGAAGAATATTGGGAAAATTTATCTGGGTTGTTCCCTGTACTCTACCATCTTGATCCCACTTTCTACCCTTATCTTTTATTATATAACTAGTGTAGGGTTTCTTAACCTTTTTTTTTTTTTTTTGCATCATGTACCCCTTCGGCATTCTGATGAAGCCTAGGGACCTTTTCTCAGAATGATATTTTTATGTGCATAAAACAAAATACAAAGGACCACAAAGGAAAGCAATGAAATACAGTTATTCAAATATTATCAAAATAATTCATGGATTCCAGGTTAAGAACTCCTGGTTAGACAACTGACCTTGGAATCAGGAAGGCCTAGGTCATGGCTGTGAAAGAAGCTGACTCATTGATACCTCACACACCCCTTAACCTCCCAATACCCCCAGGCAACGCTAAAACAATAAATTGCAGTGCAAGAATCAATCTGCATTGGTACAGGGAGTTTACTCACTGGAACATCCCTATACTAAGCAAACCAGTACAAATACTGTACTTAAAATTCATTTTAAGTAATAAGTTTGTTTTATTCACATTATTTGTAATCTGTTAAGTCTTGTCTCTCACAGCAATCCCATCATCTTTTTTTTTTTCAAATAAATTGTAAATTCCTTGAGGGTAGAAACTCCCTAATGCATTTTGGATCTCTCATAGTGTCAAGTACATGGCTCAGTATTTCATGGAAATGTTCCAGTATGAAGAGACCTTGAGTTCATTGATTCAGTGTCCTGTCTTCAAACAAGTAAAACCAAATTATCATATTTACAGACAAAAGAAGGGGCTTGGAGAAAATATAGGACTTGCTTAAAGTCACTCAGCTAATAAGTAATAATAATATTAATAATAATAATAATGCCAACCTTTGTATAGTGCTTCAAGGTTTGCAAAGAGCTTTGCAAACATTATTCCATTTGACATCAGAGGGTTAAGATGAGAAAAACTGTTCTTTCCTCCAAGTTCAGTCCTCTTGGAGTTCAAATTGACCCCAGCCATAGGCATGGTTTGCTTTAAGGAAGACATATGCCTCACAACCCAGAAGTGGAGTGATTTTAGTCCCTAGCTTATAGTAGTAGACAACAGAGAAATAAGATATTCCAATTTCCTTGCAGTTTTCACCATTCTATTGAAGATGGTGGAAGTTTCCATGCTGGTCAAGGTACTATATAGGTCTCTTCAATTTGATACAATCAATCCCAATAATTTCAAGCTTGCTTTAACCTCCAATTAACATTCTACACAGGCACACTTTACTTTCTCCTTTGAAAGTAAGACACTATTTTCTGGCTAATCCACATGACATCTCAGCATTGAAGGTCAGTATCCTTGCCTTTGTTTTCAGGCTATGCAATGAAAACACATGGTGATCTATTCCAGTTCACATGACTAGGGTGAAAGGGAGATTAGAATTCTGAGCTCCTAAAGCCCAGCCCCAGGCAAAAGTACAAGCTTACACTCCCCTGTCATACCAGAGAAGACAATGCATCTTTCCTCCCAAAGTACCAATTCAAAAAAATGCAAACTGGGATCTCCTATATTAGCCTGAATTTATGCTGTCAGAGTAAATAGTAAAATTAGAACTTTCTGAAAGCTTGGGGGAACTGTATATAATTCACCTAAAAGAAAAGGTAGCTTTAGGATTAAATACACTAAATATTTATGCACTAAATATTTATAGCAGTACCTTTGGCAATAGCAAATAAATGAAAACAATATGTGCATGGCAAGTGGAAAATGGCTAAGCAAATTATGGTGCATGAATGTAATGAAATATTATTATGCTATTAGAAATGAAGGATATGAAGAAAATAGAGAAAATGGAAAGATATATGACCTATTATAAATGAAAAGAAATAAACATTTTAAAATATGCAGTAAGTACAATGTAAATATAAAGAAAGAATAAAAGAATTGAAGTTGACTGTTTTTAATGACTAAACTTGGCCTGTGAGTCAGTATAAGTCAGTTATAAGACATCTTTACGAGCAATTTACTATGAACCAGGTACTGTGCTAAATGTCGGGGATACAAAGGACAAAAACATTGTTCTCTGTTCTCGGGTTGCTCACATTCTAATGAGGGTCACTAAGGATGTACATAATATATAGATTGTAATCTCAGTAGAAGACACTAGCATCTGGGAAAGCTTGTTACTGAGGAGGAAAGGTCTCCTACAGAAGATGAGATTTTAATGGAGACTTAAATAAAGCCAGAAGGTAATAGACAGAGGTAAGACAGTCATGTGCAAAAACATAGAATCAGGAGATGGAACCTTGTATATCTGGGTCATAGAGTTCATGGAAGAGAATAAGGATAAGAAAACTGGAAGAGAAGAAAGGGGCCAGGTTATTAAGAGATTTAAACACCAAACAGAAGAGTTTATATTCGATGCTAGAGAGATGTGGCAAAGCACAGATATAGGTTATTAGAAAAATAACATTGGCAGCTATAAGAAAGATGCATTTTCATTTAGCACCCACCCAGAAACACCTGGCCATGTAACCTTGAGCAAGTTACTTAACCCCAATTGCTTAGGGGCGGCCACGTGGCTCAGCGAGTGAGAGCACCGGCTCCGGCTCCAGTGTCGGGATGACCTGGATCAAATCCGGGCTCGGATACTCAGCACCACACCCAGAAATGACTGACTGTGTAGCCTTGAGCAAGTTACTTAACCCCGATTGCTTAAAAAAAAAAAAAAGAAATATGCATTTGAATGAGGAGAAATTTGACACAGATGGTCATTAGAGAACTATCATTCAAAGGTGATATCCTTTGAATCAGTGACTATTACCAGACTTGTGCCACAAGGAAGTCATCGACAAGAATAAAGTCCCCATATACCCCAAAATATTTATATCAGTGCTTTTCGTGGTAGCCAAGAATTGTATAAGAAACAGAGGCCCATCATTTGGGGAACAACAAAACAAGCTGTGGTACATGAATATAATGGAATATTACTGTGAAGTAAGAAATAATGTAATGATGAATACAGAAAAAGTATGAAAAATTCTCTATGAACTGATGCAGCCAGAAGTAAGTAAAGCCAACAAAACAATACACACAGTAACTAAAACAATGTAAATGAAAAGAAAAACTATCACACACAAAAAAAACATCAGAAGTAAATATAACAGTCATAAAGATGAAGTAGGACTTTAATGATGTGAGATGAAAAGACACCTGCAACCAACCTTTTATTGAGGTGCAAGGTCCAGGGGTGTTATAGAATGAGCACTTTTTGCACTGTTTTAATGTATCAATTGATTGTGCTGATTTTTTTTTTGGTCACTAAAAATAGTTATTTGTTGTGTGAGATAATTCTCTGGATGCAGTAGTAGGAAAACTATATTTTGATACCTGTGGTGAAGTAAGAAACATAAAATATCAAAAAAAAAAAACTTTTAAAAGGAAAAAAAAGAAAATTATGGTGGGAATCCAGGCAAGAAATGAAGAACATCTATACTAGGGTGAGGCATATTTGAGTAGGGAGAAGGGTAAATATATGGGAAATGCTGATAAGGTAGATATCCTAAGATTTAACAGCAGATTAGATATATGAATTGAATGTGAGTGAAGATTAAAAGATAAATCCAAGTGTACAGTTTGAATGACTGGGATAATGGTGACTTCACTGTCAATAATACAGAAGTCTGGGGTCTAGTAGAGTTAAGGGTAAAAGATGAATTTAGTTTTGCACATAGTGAGTTGTATTGAGTCTGATATGCCTATAAAATATTCTTTTCAAGAGTGGTGATGAGTGACTGTAGCTCAGAAGACAGCCTAGGATGAGAGAGGGATTGGGGGAGAGGGAGAGAGAGAATGGATATAGACATAGATAGATATAGATATAGGGGTTATCTGTATAGAAATGATAATTGAATCCATGAAGATGATGAGATCACTCAGTGAAATAGTACAGAAGGTAAATGGAAGAGCAATCCAAGACAGAGCCATAGGGGACATTCTTGGTTAGGGGACATGACAAGAATGAATACCCAGGAAAGAATATTGAGGGGTGATAACACAGGTAAGAGGAGAAATGAGGAGTGAAGTATCATGAAAACCTCCAGAAAAAAAATGTCTAAGAGAAGTTCAATGAGCTGTCAAATTATCCAGAGTATAAGAGGGTGGGGATGGAGAAAAGAACAATAGCTTTGGTGATGAAGAAATTATTGGAAATTTTGGAGAGGGCAGTTTCAGTCAAATGATGAAAAAGCTAGATTGTAGAAATCATAGAAGTGAGTAAAAGCAGAGAAAATAGAAACATGGTTTTCTTCAAGGAAATAGAAAAGAGACATGGCATAATAACTAATAGTGATGGTAGAATTATTTTTTTAAGATGAGAGAGAAATAGACACATTTATGAGAAGTGGAGAAGAAACTAGCCGATAAGGAGAGTTTTAAGATAAAAGAGAATGGGGATGGTGTGAGCAATATACTTGAGAAGACAGGAGAGCATGGGATCAAGAGTGTTTAGGGAGGTGTTAACTTTAACAAAGTAAAGGATCACATCTTCATTTGAGAGTGGAGTAAAAGAAGGGATAGTGGAGAAAGATATCTGAATGATGTGAGATGAGGAGAGGAGAGGAATAGGGGAAGCTCATGGTGAATGCACCTCTCTCTCTTCTTTGCAAAGGCAGGTGATTATGGATATGAATCAGGGCACAAAACAGCAAACTTGGATAGTGTTGGTAAATTTTATTAATTTATTTTCTCTTTATCTTTTTTATTCTTTGTTTCAAGGTATGGTTGTCTGGTTGGAGGTGGGGAAGGATATATTTAGAAATGATACCTATGAAAACAAAAGATATTAATATATTTTAATTTTAGTAGTATTTAATTTTTCCCAATTACATATCGACAATTTTTAACATTCATTTTAACAAGATTTTGAGTTCCAAATTTTCCTATATTACTTCTTCTCTTCCCTCCCCTCTTTCTAAAATATTAGGCAATTTGATATAGGATATACATGTGACATCACAGTCGTGAATAAGAAACATTAAAAGAAAAAAACATGAAAAAAGTAAGCAAAAAAAAGTATGCATCAGTCTGAATTCAGAATCTATCAGTTCTTTATCTGCATGTGGATGTGGACAGCATTTTCCTTTGCAAGTCCCTTGCACTTGTCTTGAATCATTGTGTTGCTGAGAAGAGCTGAGTCATTCAAGGTTGCTCATCATAGTGTTACTGATACTATGTGCAGTGTTTTCCTGGTTCTGCTTAGTTCACTTTGTATCAGTTCATACAAGCCTTTCCAAGTTTTGCTGAAATCTGCCTGTTCATCATTTATTATAGCACAAAGTATTCCATTTCATTCATATACCATAGCTTGTTCAGCTTTCTTCAGTTGATGAGTTTCAATTTCCAATATGTTGGCACCATGAAAAGGAATGCAATAAATATTTTTGCACATGTAGGTCCTTTTCCATTTTTTATTATCTCTTTGTGATATAGACCTAGCTGTGGTATTGCTGGATTAAAGGGTATGCATAGTTTGGTTGCCCAGTCTACAACTTTACAACTCTACAATTCTTCCAACAATGCATTAGTTTTCTAAATTTCCCACATCTTCTACAACATTTATCATTTTTCTTTTTTGCCATGTTAGCCAATCTGATAGGTGTAAGGTGGCACTTCAGAGTTGTTTTAATTTGCATTTCTTTAATCAAAAGAGATTTTGAGAACCTTTTCTTATACCTGTACATAGTTTTTATTCCTTCATCTGAAAACTACCTATTCATATCCTTTGATCATTTATCAATTGTAGAATGGCTTGCGTTCTTATAAATTTGATTCATTTCTCTATATATTTGAGAAATGAGGCCTTCATCAGAGACACTTGCTATAAAAATTGTTTCTTACCTTTCTGCTTTCCTTCTAATTTTGATTGCATAAATCTGCACAAACAAAAGTTTGTTTGTGCAGAAGCTTTTTCATTTAATATAATCAAAATTATCTGTTTTACTTTTGTAATTTGTAATTTTATCTCTTGTTTGGTCATAAACCTGTAACTTACTTAACTTCTTTAAGAATTTGGATGGCATAATTATACATAAAAGTTTTTTTTTAAAGCAATTGGGGTTAAGTAAATTGCTCAAGGTTACACGGCCAGGTGTTTCTTGGTGGGTGCTAAGTGTCTAAGCCCAGATTCTATCCCCAAGTTATCCCAACACTGGAGCCGGTGCTCTACTCGCTGTGCTACCTGGCCGCCCCTTACATAAAAGTTTAATACTGATATAGTTTCATTGTCTATGGTACCTTTTACCAGGACGTAGTTTCCTTCCTTATCTCTTTTAATTAAGTCTATTTTTGCTTTTGCTTTGTCTGAGATTAGTATTGCTACCCTTACTTTTTATTTTTAACTGAAGCATAGTAAATTCTGCTCCAGCCCTTTTCCTTTATTCTATGTGTGTCTCTCTGCTTCAAGTGAGCTTCTTATAAAAAAAACAAACATATTATAGAATTATAGGTTTTACTCCCCTCTGCCACCCACATCCGTTTTATGGGAGATGTAGTTCAACTTAACTAATATTAACTACATCTTATATTTCTTCTCTCCATTCACATTCATGGTTATGATTACTAACTGTGTATATTTTCATCCTATTCCCCCCCACACACACTTATACTTTTCTCTCTCCTTTCACTATCTCTGTCTCTCCTCAGCAGTGTTTTGCTTCTGACCACCTCCTCCCTCAATCTGCTCCTCCCTTCTATCAGCCACTCTTTTCTTTCCCCTTTCACCTCTTACTTCTGCCCTCCCCTTCCCTTTTCCCTTTCCTCTCTTACTTCCCTTCAGGGTAAGACAAATTTCTGTACCCAATTGAGTGTCTATGTTTTTCCCTCTTTAACCTGAATCAATGAGAGAAAGGTACAAAAAATGCTCACCCTTCCTTTCTGTCCTTCTGTAATGGGTCTTTTGTACCACTTCTTGTCATGTAATTTACCCCTTTCTGCCTCCCCCTTTCCTCTTCTCCCAATACAATCCTTTTATCACCCTTCAATTATGTTTTTATGTCATCACATCAAAGTCAACTTATATCCACATTCTCTGTCTAGGTATACTCCTTCTAACTGATCTAATAGAGATACAATTCTCAAGAGTTTCAAGTTTCATCTTCCCAAATAGGGATGTAAACAGTGTAATCTTATTGAATAACATGCTTTTTTTCTTGCTTGCTTCCTTTTTATCTTTCTATGCTTCTCTTAAGGCTTGTATTTGAAGATCGAATTTTCTGTTCACCTCTAATCTCTTCATCAGGGAAGTTCAAAAGTCCTCTATTTCAATGAATATTCCTTTTCTCTTGAAAGATTATGCTAAGTTTTTCTTGATAGTTGATTTTTGGTTGGAATACAAACTTCTTTGCCTTACAGAATATCATATTCCAAGGCCTCTTATCCTTTAATGTAAAAGTTAAATCCTATGCAATCCTAATTGTGGCTCCTTGATATTTGAACTGTTTCTTTCTGGATGCTTGTAGTATTCTCTGCTTGAACTGATAATTCTGAAATTTGGCTACAATATTCCTTGGAGTATTCATTTAGGGATAAATTTCAGGAGGTGATGTGTGGATTCTTTCAATTACTTTTGCTCTCTGATTCTAGGATATCAGGACAATTTCCCTTAATTTCTTGAAAGATGCTGCTCAGGCTCTTTTTTATTTTATCATGGCTTTTAGGTACTCCAGTAATTCATAAATTATCACTCCTGGATCTATTTTCCAGGCCAGTGGCTTTTCAATTAGGTATTTTACATTTTCTTCTGTTTTTTTAATTTTTTTTTATTTTGTTTAACTGATTCCTGATGTCTCAGAGTCATTAGATTCTACTTGTTCAATTCTAATTTTTAAGGAATTATTTTCTTCAGTTAGTTTTTGTATCTCCTTTTCTATTTGACCAATTCTAGTCTTAAAGATTTTTTTTCCAGTGGATTTTTTTTCCCATTTGGCCAATTCTATTTTTTAAGGAGTGGTTTTCTTCAGTCAGTTTTTATGCTTTCATTTCCAAACTGTTGACTCTTTTTGCATAATTCTCTTCATAACTCCCATTTCTTTTCCCAAATTTTCTACCTCTTTTGCTTGTTTTTTAAAATCCTTTTTGAACTCTTCTAAAAGGACTTTTTGGGCTTGAGACCAATTTATATTTCCCTTTGAGGTTTCACATGTAGGCGTTTTGATTTTATTGTCCTGAGTTTGTGTTTTGTTCTTCCCTGTTGCCATACTAGCTTTCAATGGTCAGGGCTCTTTTTGTTGTTTTGCTCATTTTTAGAAGTTGAGTTCTACTTCTGGGGCATGGGGGGGGGGGGCACTGTCCCAAGCTTCTCATGATAGAGGCCAGGGACCTGGTCACTGGTTTTCTGTGCCAGCGCCTCAGATACTTGAGGATTCCCCACTGCACTGGAGTGGCCCTGCCTAGTTGCACCTGTTGTGCCAGGGTTCTGAGGATGGAAATTTTCCCTCTGTGCTGGGGCTGGAGACCTCAACGGTGGCCTGCTATACCACTAGCCTGCTTAGCCAGGACCAAGGGCCCTTGGTTGCTGATCTGTGCTGTGGCTAAAGCCTTCTGCTGGTTTCTCTAGATACCATCTGCACTGGGCTGTGCTCCCCTTTTATCTAAGTAAGACAAATTTTCCTAAAGTCCTTCTAAGTTATCTTAAGCTGAAAAATTGTTTTACTCCATCTTTTAGTGGGTTCTGTCACTCCAGAATCTATTTAGAGGCTTGATATAATATTATTGAGGGAAAGTGGGGAGAGATCTGGCAATTTCTTGGTTTCTTTCTACCATCTTGACTCCACCTACCCTCCTTGAAAATTTCTTGAAAGATTCTGTCGAAGTCCATCTTTTGATTATGGCTAGTCCAATCATTCTGACATTGTCTCTCTTGGATCTATTTTCCAGGTCATTTTTTAAATGAGATATTTTACATTTTCTTAATCTTTAAAAAATACTTTAGAATTTTTTATTTATTCTTAATCTCCCATAGAGACATTAGCTTCCACTTGCCCATTTCTAACTTTTGAAGAGTTGTTTTCTTCAGTTAACTTTTGTATTTCCTTTTCCATTTGTCAAGTTCTATTTTTTAAGCAGTCATTTTCTTTTTCCAAGCTGTTGACTCTTCATAATTATCTTTTATCACTCTCATTTCTTTTCCCAATTTTTCTTCTACCTCTCTCATATAATTTTTAAGATCATTTCTGAGCTCTCTATGAGTTCTTTCTGGACTTGAAACCACTTTCCATTTTTCTTTGGGGTTTTGCCTATAGGTATTTTGACAGTATTGTCCTCCTCTGAGTTAGTATCTTGATCTTTCCCATCACCATAATAACTTTCTATGGGTAGATTCTTTTTTTGTTTTTGTTGCTTTTTTTTGCTCATCTTTTTTTTTTTACCTTTTTCCTTTCTTTTAAATCTGAACTCTGCTGCCAGGATAGAAGGGGCCATTTCTCAGGCTTCTTGTGCTAGGGGTAGCAGGCCCTGGCTATTTACTTGGTGATGCACTAATGTTGTCCTGAGGTCTACAGAGGACCCTTATGTCTGGTGCTGCACTGAAAAGGTGTGGTGGGGGTGATTGGTGCTGCTAGAGACCATAAGGGTACAGAAGCTTACCTGGTGCTTGTCCAGGGTCCTAGGCTGGTGTCTGATATGTGCTGAGGATGGTGGGGTGTTTCTGCATTTCCCAGGACTACACTGGAGCAAGTGGGGCTCCACTGGAGATTGCTGTTTACCTGGGGCTATGCTGAAGTGTTTGGCAGTTCTCTGAAGTGACATCTTCTCATTGCCCTGGCTGTGTTGAGGCATGTGAAGCATCCTGGCTTTTGTGTTTGTCTGCTCTACGACTGGCTGAAGATCTCCCACTGGTTTGGTAGGTGGGGCTTGCTGCTGGCTTGCTGTGAGGTTTCCTATCCTGGATTGCAAGTCTTTTTTATCTGAGTGAGACAGACCTTTCTTGCTGATCTTCCAAGTTTTTTTTGGCTAAAAGATTGTTTCACCCCTTTTTTGTTGGTTCTGCTATTTCAGGATTAGTTTTTGGGGTTCTTTGTTATGGTTGTTTGGAGGTAAATTTGGGAGAGTTACAGCAATTTACTGGTTACTCTACCATGTTGGCTCCCAGAATTTTGATCATCAATATATTTTAAAAGAGAACATCTTTTTTACTGTCCTTTAAAAAATAAAATATAGTCTCAAGATTAAAATTAATATGCAAAAAATCCCTTAAATTTTTAGCAGAGTTGAAATTGAATAGAATCCTAAAGGATAAGATAATTTTCAAATTGCTTAATTCTGAAAATGAATTAGGGATTATGTTTTAGAAAAGGGGTCAAACAAGTGGCTTAATATGGACCATATCATTTCAGGAACACCAAGGAAAGCCACTTGCATCCAAATTACTTGCCCTACTTTGGTAACTGTAATTTCTTTATTCTGGATTAGTTCCTCTGTATTCTTTTCCCTTCTGTTCTATTTTCAAATTCAAAAACTCCCAAGAGGCACAATCTTTGAAACTTCAGCCACACTAAAGCATAATGATCATCCTTTCCTTCAGACAGAAGAAACCCTAGGGAATCTGATTAATATATATGAGGATGAGGAGGGGTGAGGAAGATAAAGTAGTGGCATGAGAACAGAGAGATGGGGGAAAGTGAACAGGCTAATGGAAGAATAGAAAAGGAACTGGAAAAGGAAACGGTTTCTTTCTTTTTAAAAAATTCTTAATTTAACAAAGCAAAAACAGAATTTCCATAAACAAAGTAGAACAGATAGATGATTGTATGTAACAAAAATCTCTATTATGTACAGCTTGATTTTGTAAAAATATGTGTATATATGCATATATTTAATAAATTCAACTTGTTTTCAAAACTATCTTGACAGTGTTACCTTAATGAAATTACTTCATTTCTCTTCTATGCATTTTTTATTTTATTTTTTTAAGCAATTGGGGTTAAGTAACTTGCTCAAGGTTACACGGCCAGTTATTTCTGGGTGTGGTGCTGAGTGTCTGAGCCCAGGATTCGATCTTCAGGTCATCCCAAAACTGGAACCGGTGCTCTTACTCACTGAGCCACCTGGCTGCCCCTCTTATGCATTTTTAACAGCACTTCTATGATAAGACTTTGTTTCTTTTGGTCTTTCTCTTTTTCTTTCTTTTTGTCATTCTTTTTCTTTCTCTTTTTTGTGCATGTGACTATATCACTAGCTCTCTTCTCTCTCCAAATACAGAAAGGAAAACATAATCTTGGGAAAAAAAGTATAGTTAAGCAAAATAAATATATACATTTTTATTTCCAAAAATGTATATCTCATTCTGCACTGTAAATCTGAACACCCTTCTGTCAGTAGGAAGGTAACTTCTTTCATAACCAGTCCTCTAGAGCTGTGGTTGGTCACTTCATTGATAAGAGTTCTTTAGTCTGGTTTTCCTTAATATAGTTGTTAGACTATAAATTGTTCTACTAGTTCTGATCACTTCCATCTTCATTAATTCATGTAAATCTTTCCAATTTTCCATGAAAACATTTTTTTCCTTTTCTTGTGACACAGTATTGCTTATTACACTCATATACTATGATTAGTTCAGCCATTTCACAATTGGTGAATATTCTTTTTCCAATCACAGAAAAGTACTACTATAAATATTTCTTGACACATTGTTCTTTTTCCTCTTTCTTTAATCTCTTTGGGGTGTAGGCCTGGTATTGAGTGGTAGGACTGAGTCAAAGGCTATGCACAGTTTAGTGACTTTGGGGGCATAAATATAAATTGATTTTCAGGAAATATAAACTAATTTATAGCTATGCCAACAGTATACCAGTGTACTTGTTTTCCCGAAGTCCTTTGAACAATTCTATTTTTCTTTTTTTAAATTATCTTTGTTAATCAGATGGGTTTGAGGTGGAAACTTTGACATTGCATTACTTTTATATCTCTAATTATTAGTTATGGAGCATTTGTAAAAATATGACTTAATATAATTTTTCATCCATACAAGTTGGGTTTCTTCTTTTTGTTTTTTGAGGGATTTTTTTTAGAATTACCTATATAAATTTTTGTTCTTTTTATTTCTTGAGGAATGGCTTCCTTTTCTTTTTTTTTCTTTTTTAAAATTCTTTAATTTATTAATTTGTTTGTTTCCTTTTAGTTTACAGGATTCAATTCCACAATTCCTTGAATTTCACATTTTGTTCCCCTCTCTCCCCTCCCCCCCCCATGGCGTCTTATAATCAAGTATAGGATCTGTAAATACTTTCATATTATACAATGGTCAGGTTATAAGGATGGATTGTACCAGCTGGAATAAAAAATGGTAAAGAGGACATAAAATCAAATAAGAGAACGAAAAACATCAGGTATTTTGCTTCCACCTGGATATAAATTTAGTTCTTTCTCTGGATGCACGTTTTTCTCTCCATCATGCATATTTTGGGATTGACTTATATCCCTGCATTGTTGAGAAGAGTCCAGTCTATCAAAGTTGGTCATCACACATACATTGTGTCTATAATTGTGTACAAATTCCTCCTGGTTCTACTCTTCTCACTCAGCATCAGTTCTTTTAAGCCTCTCCAGGTAAATATGAAGACCGCCTGCTCCCCGTTTCTTATAGCGCAATAATATTTCATAACATGCATATACCACAACTTGTTCAGCCATTCCCCAATTGATGGATACCCCCTTAATTTCCAATTCTTTGTCACAAAAAAAGAGCTGCTATAAACATTTTTGTACATATGGGTCTTTCTTCCATTTCTATGATCTCTTTGGGATATAACCCTAGGAGTGGTATTGCTGGATCAAAGGGTATGAAAGTATTTATAGCCCTTTGGGCATAGTTCCAGATTGCTCTCCAGAAAGGCTGGATCAGTTCACAACACCACCAACAATGCATTAGCGTTCCAGTTTGCCCACATCCTCTCCAGCATTTGTCATTTTCCTGTTTTGTCATCTTAGCCAATCTGACTGGTGAGATGTGGTACCTCAGAGTTGTTTTGATTTGCATTTCTCTAATCAATAGTGAATTAGAGCATTTCTTCGTGTGCTTATAGATAGCTTTAATTTCTTTCTCTGAAAACTGCCTGTTCATATCCTTTGACCATTTATAAATTGGGGAATGACTTGTATTCTTATAAATTTGACTCAGTTCTCTGTATATTTTAGAGATGAGTCCTTTGTCAGAGACATAGGTTGTAAAGATTCTTTCCCAATTTCCCACCTCCCTCTTAATCTTGGTTACATTGGCTTTATTTGTACAGAAACTTTTCAATTTCATGTAGTCAAAATTATCCATTTTACATTTTATAATGTTCTCTAATTCCTTTTTCGTCATAAAGTCATTCCCTCTCCACAACTCTGATAGGTAAACTATTCCTTGTTTTAGCAGACTGCTTACAGTATCAACCTTTATACCTAGATCATGAACCCATTTAGACTTGATTTTGGTATATGGTGTTAGATAATGGTCTATGTCCAGTTTCTTCCATACTATATTCCAGTTTTTCTAGCAGTTTTTGTCAAATAGTGAGTTCTTATCCCAAAAACCAGGGTCTGGGGGTTTATCAAACAATACATTACTGTAGTCGTTGACTTCTGAATCTCGTGTGCCTAATCTATTCCATTGATTCACTCCTCTATTCCTAAGCCAGTACCAAGTAGTTTTGATGACTGCTGCTTTATAGTTCAGATTGAAATCTGGTAAAGCTAGTCCACCTTCCACATAGCATTTTTTTTTCATTAATTCCCTTGATATTCTGGACCGTTATTCTTCCAGATGAATTTTGTTACTATTTTTTCTAACTCTATAAAGTAGTTTTTTGGTAAATTAATTGGTATGGCATTAAATATATAATTTAATTTAGGTAAAATTGTCATTTTTATTATATTAGCTCGACCCAGCCATGAGCAATTGATATTTTTCCAATTAGTTAGATCTGACTTTATTTGTGTGAAAAGTGTTTTGTAGTTATGATCATACAGGTCCTGGGTTTGTTTTGGCACATAGATTCCCAAATATTTTATAATGTCTACAGTAACTTTAAATGGGATTTCTCTTTCTACTTCTTGCTGTTGAGTTTCATTGGAAATATATAGGAATGCCGAGGATTTATGTGGGTTTATTTTATATCCTGCAACTTTGCCAAATTTATTTATTGTCTCAAGCAGTTTTTTACTTGATTCTCTAGGATTCTCTAAGTATATCATCATATCATCTGCGAAGAGTGATAGCTTGGTCTCTTCTTTGCCTAACTTGATTCCTTTGATTTCTTTTTCTTCTCTAATTGCTACTGCTAACATTTCTAGTACCAGATTGAATAAGACGGGTGATAGTGGACACCCTTGTTTCACCCCTGATCTTATGGGAAATGCTTCCAGCTTCTCCCCATTGCATATAATACTTGCTGATGCCTTTAAATAGATGCTACCTATTATTTTAAGGAAGGCTCCATTTATTCCTATACTTTCTAATGTTTTTAATAGGAATGGATGTTGTATTTTGTCAAAAGCCTTTTCTGCATCTATTGAGATGATCATGTGGTTTCTACTAGTTTTATTGTTGATATGTTCAATTATACTGATGGTTTTCCTAATATTAAACCATCCTTGCATTCCTGGAATAAATCCTACCTGATCAAAGTGTGTTATTCTTGAGATAAGTTGCTGTAGTTTTTTGGCTAGTATTTTATTTAGAATTTTTGCATCTATATTCATGAGGGAGATTGGTCTATAATTTTCTTTCTCTGTTTTATTTCTTCCTGATTTAGGTATCAGTACCATATTTGTGTCATAAAAAGAATTTGGTAGGTCTCCTTCTTCACTAATTTTCCCAAATAATTTGTAGAGTATTGGAATCAATTGTTCTTTAAATGTTTGATAGAATTCACTAGTGAATCCATCTGGCCCTGGAGATTTTTTCCTAGGGAGGTGACTGATGGCTTGTTCAATTTCTTTTTCTGAGATGGGATTATTTAAGTAATTTACTTCCTCTTCAGTTAATCTGGGCAACTTGTATGTTTCTAAATATTCATCCATTTCCCTAAGATTGTCAAATTTATGTGCATACAATTGGAAAAAATAATTCCTAATTATTGTTTTGATTTCCTCTTCATTGGAGGTAGATTCACCCTTTTCATTTTTGATACTCATAATTTGCTTTTCTTCTTTCTTTTTTTTTATCATATTGACTAAGGGTCTATCAATTTTGTTGGTTTTTTCATAAAACCAGCTCTTGGTTTTATTTTATTAGTTCAATAGTTTTCTTAATTTCGATTTTATTAATCTCTCCTTTAGTCTTCAATATTTCTAGTTTAGTATTTAATTGGGGATTTTGAATTTGTTCTTTTTCTAGGTTTTTTAATTGCATGCCCAATTCGTTGAGCTCCCTTTTCTCTAATTTAATCACGTATGCACTCAGGGATATAAAACTTCCCCTAAGAACTGTCTTTAATGCATCCCACAGATTTTGGTATGTTGTCTCATTATTATCATTCTCTTGAATGAAATTACTGATTGTTTCTATAATTTCTTGTTTGACCCACTCATTTTTTAGGATGAAATTGTTTAATTTCCAGTTAGTTTTTAGTCTGTCTTTCCCTGGCCCTTTATTGAATATAATTTTTATTGCATCATGATCTGAGAATGAGGCGTTTAATATTTCTGCCTTACTGCATAGAATTGTGAGGTTTTTATGCCCTAGAACATGGTCAATTTTTGAATATGTGCCATGACCTGCTGAGAAGAAAGTATATTCATTTTTATCCCCATTCAGTTTTCTCCAGAGATCTATCATACCTATCCTCTCTAAAATCCTGTTCACCTCCTTAACTTCTTTCTTGTTTATTTTGAGGTTGGATTTATCAAGTTCAGATAGGGGGAGATTAAGGTCTCCCACTAGTATAGTTTTGCTATCTATTTCTTCCTCTAATTCCTTTACCTTCACCTCTAGGAGTTTGGATGCTACACCACTTGGTGCATATATGTTAAGTAGTGATATTGCTTCATTCTCGATGGTGCCTTTTAACAGGGTATAGTTTCCTTCCTTATCTCTTTTAATTAGGTCAATTTTTGCATTTGCTTTATCTGAGATAAGGATTGCTACCCCTGCTTTTTTTACTTTAGCTGAAGCATGATATATTTTACTCCAACCTTTTACCTTTACCTTGTGTGTATCCCTCTGTTTCAAATGTGTTTCTTGTAAACAGCATATTGTAGGATTATGATTTCTAATCCATTCTGCTATCTGTCTCCGTTTTATAGGAGAGTTCATTCCATTCACATTTACAGTTATGATTGTTATCTGTTTCTTTCCCCTCATCCTATTCCTGCCTCTGTTAATGTTCATATTTTCCCTCCCTTCTCCCTTCCCCCCTTAATAGTTTTCCTTTTGACCACCGCCTCCCTCAGTGTTCCCTTTTTGGCCCCCCTCCCTTTTCCTCCCCTTTTCCCCTTACTACTTCCCTCCCTATAAACCACTCCCACCCTCCTTTTGTAACCCTTTCCCCCTCCTACTATCTGTATGATATTGTTATACTTAATGAGGTATGCTATTTTTTCTTCGCATCAAGAATGACAGGAACAGATCTCATGCGAAGCTCCTCTCCCTCCCCTTTTTCCCTCTAAAATGATGTGTGTTCTCCTTGTTTACCTTTCTAAGTCACTGTTGCTTCTCGTAATTGGAGGTTGAATTTTCCATTGAGTTCTGGCTTTTTTATCAAGAAGGTCTGGAACTCTGTTATATCATTGAATGACCATCTCTTTGCCTGGAAGAATATGCTCAGTCTCGCTGGGTATGTGATCTTTGGTTGTAATCCGAGCTGTTTTGCCTTCCTGATAATTGTATTCCACTGCCTCCGATCTTTCAGTGTGGAGGCTGACAAATCCTGTGCAATCCTCACTGTGGACCCTCGATATTTGAATTGTTTCTTTCTGGCCACTTGAAGTATTTTCTCTTTTATCTGGTAGTTCTGGAGTTTGGCCACAAAATTTCGAGGATTTTTCAGTTTGGGATCTCTTACAGCAGGTATCCGGTGGATTCTGTCGATTTCTATTTTCCTCTCAGGTTCTAGTATCTCAGGGCAGTTTTCCTTAACGAGCTCTTGGAGAATGTTGTCCAGGCTCATTTTTTCATCATAATTTTCTGGTAGGCCTATGATTCTCAGATTATCTCTCCTGGATCTGTTTTCCAGGTCAGTTATTTTTTCTTTGAGGTATTTTACCTCTTTTTCTAATTTTTCATTTTTGTTGTTTTGCTTGGCTACTTCTTGGTTCCTCATAGAGTTGTTTCCATTTGTTTAATTCTGGTTCTTAGCAAATCATTTTCCTTGGTTAATTTTTGAAGCTCCTTTTCCATATCATACACTTTCCTTTTTAGAGAGATGTTTTCCTCATTATAATGTTTTTCGAATTCTGCTATTTTCGTTTTGAGAGAATTATTCATTTTGTCTTCTATCTCTCTCATTTTGCTTTCAAAGTTCCTTTTGATCTCATCTAGGAGAGCCTTCTGTGCTTGGGATCCATTCCCTGTTGAAGTCTCAGCTGTGGGTGTGGAGTCCACATTGTCTCCCTCTGAGGTTGGTTCCTCCCTCTGAGGATAGTAGGACTCCAGAGTCTTTGTCTTTGTAGTCAGCTTTCTACCCATTTTGAGGCAGTGTCCTAGCCACACCCTTCCTCTAGGATCCCAAGCCTTTACTGTAGAGGGTTTTGCCCTGGGGCAAGAGTTACTATATTTTCAGGGTCAGAGGGGGGGTTTGGAGCAAGTGGGGTTCACTCTGTCATCCTTGTCTTTGGAGGTCCTGAAAGGGGCTTTTTTTTTTTTTTTTAAGATTTCTGGGCTATGAAGTGGTAGCCCCAGGAGTGTTTGCTGTCCAGTATAGGGGCCCCTGTATTTGCTTCTTACCTTGCTCTTTGCAGTCCCAGCCCTTTGGTGATAGGCCTGGTAGTGGACCTTGTGGTTGGTGGGAAGACTTGCCCTCTCAGTTGATCAGGCCCCTTCCAGGCCTGTGCCCGCCGTGCCACCACCCTGGCTTCCTTTTCTATGTATTTAAAACAGGTTTTTATACACTTTATATACCAGGCCTTTTTCATGGAAGCTTTCTGCAATTTTCCCCCCAATTAATCATTTTCTTCCTATTTTAACCATATTGATTTTGTTTAGGAAAAACCTTTTTTCATTTTATGTAACCATAGTTGTCATCATCCTCAATACATGCTTATTAAGCTCCTACTCTGTGTTAGAATCTGCAGAAAACTTTGAGTATACAAAGAAAGGCAAAAATATGGTCTTCAATTCCAAGGTGCTCATGTTCTAACAGGAAGACAACATGTAACATTTACATATGTGCTATACATAAATACGTGTGTGCATCTATGTGCTATATCTATAATACTGTGTGCATATACATATGAACATGTACACACTATATATACACATACATATACATACACACAGATCTATCTATCTATCTATCTATCTATCTATCTATCTATCTATCTATCTATATGAAAGGGAAGTAATCATAGTGGGGAGGCACTAGATAAATCCTAGGCACTAGGAAGAAGAATCAAAAAACTTTCTTGCAGAACTTGAGATTTAGGCAAAATCTTGAAAGAGACCAGGAATTCCAAGTGGTGGAGATGAGCAAGGAGATCATTCTAGGGCACAGATTGGGAGATGGAATGTTGTGTGCACTGAATAAGAAGTCCAGTCTTGTTGTGTCCTAGAGCATGCAAAGGGGAGTAAAGTATAGATGCTCATTTATGAAGAATTTTGAAAGTCAAACAGCAGATTTTACATTTGATCCTGGAGGTGATAGGGAATCACTGAATTTTGTTAATTGGGGAGGTAATGCAATCTGATGTGCTTTAGGAAAATCTTTTGGCACCTGGGTGATAAGTATATAAGAGTAGGGAGAAACATTTGCTATTTTAATATTTCAGGTTCAGGGTGATGAGGATCTGGGTGTTGAGGGTGGTAGATGTGTCAGTAGACAGAAGGGAACATATATGAGAGACTTTTTGGAGATGGATATGGCAAGACTTAGTAACAAGTTAGATATATGGGGTGATTGCAGCTAAAGAAATGAGAATGATACTTAGATTGTAAACCTGGGAAGATTGTGGTGTTCTCAATAGTAACAGAAAAATTCAAAAAAAGGGGGAACCACTTTGAGGGAAGATATATTGAGGTATGTAATGAGTTTTGGACATGCAGAATTTGATAAAACTATGGTATATCCAGTTCAAAATGTCCAATTGATGGTTGGTGATAAAAGAGTAGAGAGATGTTAAGGTGGGGAAAAAATAGATCTGAGAATCATCTACACAGAGAAGATCCTTGAATTCATGGAAGCTGATGAGATCACCAAATGAGATAACAGATAGGAAGAAGAACAGACGGAAGAAGAACAGATCCTTGGAGGACACCAATGACTAGTAGGTATGGAGGAAGATCCATCAAAGAAGACTGAAAAAGAGCAGTCAGACAGAGAAGAGGAGAAGAAAAAGAGAGCAATGTCCAAAAAAACCAAACTCTGAGAAGAGCAAGTATCCAGGTGTAGATGGTAATTGCAGAAAAGCCAAAAAAGGATGAAGCTTTAGAAAAGACCATTAAAGTTGGCGATTGTTAACTTTCCATTGAATGACGATTTCAGATTATAAAAAGTTTAGAAGAAAGGGAGAAGAAGGAGCTGAAAGGGAGTAGAGGCCCTTATTGTAGATGATCTTTTAAGGAGTTTAACCTTAAAAAGGAGGAGAAATATAGGACAATATCTAGAAAGGGTGTTTAAATTAAGTGATTCCCCCCCCCCCTTTTTTAAGTTTAGAGGAGATATGAGAGGATTTGTAGGCAACAAGGAAGCAACCAGTAGATAGGGAGAGACTGAAGATCAGTAAGGTGATAGAAGTTGGCAATATACTGGAGAATATGAGATGGGATAGAGAGTACGTGTACAGGGATTTGATTTGGCAAGGAGAAGGACCACTTCTTTTTTTATGAATAAGGTTTGAAGGAGGGAAGCATGGATAAAGACATAAGAGTAAAATAAGGTGTGCAGGAGGGGAGAATAGAGAATTCTTAGTAAAGAGCCTCAATTCTTTAGTTTCTCAGTTTCCTCATCTATAAAATAATCTGGAGGAGAAAACGGTAAACTACTCCAGTATCTTTGCCAAGAAAACACCAAATGGGGTCACAAAGAGTCAAATGCAAATGGAAAATGACTAAACAAGGAATGCTAGATGAAAGAAGGTATAGAGATTGTGTTTGGTGATAAAAACATGACTTGTTTATCTTAAGCACCTATCAGCTAATGAATAACTTCAAGTCTGTATGTATGTTTGTGTATGACTATGTATGTATCTTGCAGAATTTAGCTCCAGAATAAGGTTTGAAAATTAAAGAAACAAAAGTGTAGGGAAGCAGAGACCAGAACATATGTATACTTTGAAAAATGTGGGTGAAAAGAAAAATGTAACTTAAGGTTTTTCCACCACCACCACCACACACACACACACACACACACACACCAATTAATGTAATCACAGAAGGCCCAGAAAACTCTATCAAATGAATTTTCAATCAATCAAAATGAGAATCATATGTGAAAAATCTTTAATTGGCTTGAGAAAATTAAAGCACTTTTTTCAATGGATACACAAGAAACAACTCCTAACTGGCTAAAGGAATTAGAAACAAAGCTGGGCCTATGTATAAAATAATAAATCGGTTTTGTATGTATTAACCTTGCTGTAGACCAATGTAGTGGAAGAGAAGCCAGGCCCTTGAGAGGAAAGAGTCCTTCCCAAAAAGATGAACCACCCTGACCTAGCAGTAGTGTGGAAGTCCAGCTACAGATTGAAATACTTTGTCTTTTATGGTGTCAGCCCAGGGGAACAGTTTACCCATCCCTCATGCCATCCCTCTCAGGAAAATGTATGAAAACTCCATGAAGGGAGAAAAGGATTTTCAAAGACAAGCATCAGGAGGTACCTTTTTGCTGCATGTTTGCTGAAGCTAGTTCGTAACAGCAGACAAAAGCCAACTGTTAAATTCCAATATGAAAGATTACAACTTGTAAATACACAAATATTATAAATCAGGGCTTGATTTATTGTTCTGTCAGTTGTCCAGACTTAAGAAAATTATGAAGAAAATTCCAATAATACACATTAAACTTAAAGTTGTGTTGTATCTGGATAGTTTTTCAGAGAGCTGGTTGTTAAACATTTACAAGCATACCCCATACACTTGCCTGACTGCAATTGCACTTCAATGTTGACTACACTTTCCCCAAAGACTTTGTGTGTACTAGGGAGAGTATACCCCTAGCTAGCAAGAATGTTTTGCATTTAATGATCTTACTAAATCTTTAAGAAACAGTCAACTACATTTATCAATGAGAATCCCATTGGTCAGGGCTTATGAGTGACAATATTAGAAACTCCAGCCCCTTGGGGTTAACTCTGAAACCTGATTAGGAGTAGCTACTGCCTTCTTGGGACCCAGCCCACCAATGCATATGAGAATTAGAGAACTAGTCCTAGGGGTGAAAATATTATAGGATTTGATTAAAGAGAGTATACCCCCCCCTTCTCTGGGTGATCTAGGATTAGTTTTGATATAAGGATTAATTCCAGTAGGGCAGCTCAAGATTGGATCTGACTATAGCTTCATGACTACTCACAAAGGTGGGAAAAAACCTGGATGGATAGTAAAGCACATTAGCTGCTTATATTACCATACACTTTCCCCCTGAGGTGAATAACTGTTTAAATGTGATATACACATATATGTGTATATATGTATCTGTATGTGTATGTATATATAATAGATATGTATATACACATACATATACATATAGAGAGATGGAGAGAGAGAGAGAGAGAGAGAGAGAGAGAGAGAGAGAGAGAGAGAGAGAGAGAGAGAGAGAGAGAGAGAGCCCTGAGGTGAAGGATATTTGGAAATGGAAGCCTATGAGTGGGCTGGTACACCTTGACCACACTCAATGCATGCCTATGAAATTCACTTGCTACTATTTTTTCCCCAATATGTTGTATCCGGGCCCCATGGAAATAAGAACCATGACCCTGGACTTAATACGGATAGCTATAATAATGATCATGATGATAATTAAACAGCATTTATTAAGGTCTTTCTAAGTGCCAAGGACTTACTAAGCACTGGGGATACAAATACACAGGAAAGGCAGCCAGAATTTATATAGTATTTTTCTTATATTATCTCATTTAATCCTCACCACCACACTATGGGGTAGGTTCTATTAATATCCCTATTTTGTAGATGAGGAAACTGAGGCTGAAAAATATTAAGCAACTTGTTTGTTGGAAGCAGGATTCCAATTCAGCCCTTCCTGATTTTACAAATGGAAAAACACCCAAAACTCCAGTTAGAACGCAAGCTCCTTAAAGGCAGGAATTGTTTTGCATTCATCTTTGTATTGTGTAGTACAGAACTTAGTATAGTACTTTGTACTTTGCATTGTGCCTGGCACAAAGTAAAAATTTAATAAATAAATACTTGTTGATTAGCCATACACTGAGGTCAAATACAGTTGCACCCCTCCTTTGGGATACCTCTGGTTGTAAGACACAATAAATAGAGCTTTAGGCTAGGTCTAGAGTCAGGAAGACTTGAATTCAAATCTGCCTTCAGATACTCACTAGCCATGTGACTCTGGGCATGTCACTTAAGCTCTGTTTGCCTCAGTTTCCTCAACTACAAAATGTGAATCAAAATATTGTCTATCTCACAAGTTTGTTGTGAGGATCAATTATAAAAAAAAAAAACCTTTAGCACAGTGCCTGGGACACAGTAAGTGCTATGTTTATTCTCTTAAACTTGTTCCCTTCCTTCTCAGCCTTATTCCTTATGCTCACTCAACTTCTCAATACACATTTCATTACCACCACTTGTCCAAGATGCATCAGTCTCCTTCCCTTTCTCTGGCTCCTTTAAATCAATGAGATAGAAATGCTGATTCAGTCAGCCAACACTTGAACTGTACATGACGTATTCCCAGGAGTGCCCCTGGGAATATTCCCAAAAACAATGTAAACACAATGTGCCCACTGCCATTGGATGATGGGTACATTTTTTACTGAGAAGCTCTAGGCAGGTCTTCCAAATAGTACATTTGGATCTTTGATTTTGATGCCAAAACAACTTTAAGTTGAGTATGTCGAGAACTAATTTTAAAAGTAGCTGTTGTCCTGGCACTCATAATGTCTATTGAGATTTGGTCATTGCACCTCCTAATTGTTTCTAAGGGCCATCCCAGGTTTCAAACTTAGATCTCAGTCTCCAGAACATGTTTTATAGTAAAAATAATCTTTCTCTTTGTACTTCAGTTTCATATCATTAGTCCATTCTAGAAAATGCATTCCATCCAAATAAGTAATAAAAATAATAACAGCTAACATTTATATAGTGCTTACTATGCACCAGGCATTGTGCTAAACACTTTACAATTATTATCTTGATTGATCCTCACAGTAACTCTGTGAGGTAGGGATTAATATTATTCTTCTTTTACAGATGAAGAAACTGAGGTCAAGTGACTTACCCAGGGTCACATGACTAGTACATGTCCAAGTTCAAATTTGAGCTCAGGTTTTCTTCCCTCTGAGCCCAGTATTCTAGCTGCTAATCTTTGGTTAAATTTGACTTGGCTGCTTTTTGTCTGGCAAATGAAATAGATGAAGTCTTTTGTATTATCTTGACAATCTTGATTAGTGCATGGCCTGGTGGAAAAGCCATTAATAGGAAGGCCATAGACCTGGGCTCTTATCTGAGCTCTGCCACTTACAAGCTTAGTGACCTAAAGAAGGCAGCTTTACCTCTGAGCCTTCAGTTTCCTTCTTAATAAAATTGGGATAGAAACAATTTCATGAGACCCAGGAAGTGAGAAAAACAACATTGGAAGCTAGCACAGACTCATTGTGACTTGGGAGCCTAATCATAGTTTGTTTCCTGAAGACTCTAACACCAGTGTCTCTCCACGTACCACTTCCCTCTGTCCAAAAAAGAAAAAAGCAAAACGAAGAGGGAAAATGGGAGGATATTTTCATCATGGATTTAATGGCACCAGATTTGTACTCCATTTTTAAGAGTGGGAGAGAGAGGAGGTATGGGGTTTGGGTATATTTATGCATGCACATGTATATGTGTGTATATGTGTAGACATATATACACAAATGTATTATATGTATGTACATATATACATGTGTGCAGATATAAGTATATATTTACATTTATAATTAGCACTTTTGCTAGGTAAGCAGCGATTAGATGTGATCTCACATGGCACCATTCAGATAGGCTGCTCAGGTCTGGATTTGACTGTGGAGAGCTACTTCATAATTTACCCAGCCATGCATAAAGCATGGTCCAGGTGTGCTGGTACATCCACAGTTCACATTACCAGGCCCACTCTCTGACACTGACCGAGTCTTAAAGAGCCAAGGCAGCTTCCCCCACTCAGCACTACTCACTTCTGTTCGCTTGACCCTAATGTGATAAATGTGACCATTCTCACAAACTTAAAAAAATAAGTATTCCATTAGTCATGACCTCAAAGGCAGTTAAATGGCACAGTTGAGAAAAGATTGGAACTTGGAGTCATGAAGACCTGAGTTTGAATTTTGTCTATTTCAGACATTTACTCTATGTGTGTGTATGTTGCCATAGGAAAGTCACTCTTTCAGTCTCATCAATAAAATGGGGAGGTTAATAATAACATCTGCCTCACAGAGTTGTTGAGAGGATCAAGTGAGATAATGTGTTGTAAAGAGCTTTGTGACCTATTGCAGGCTACAATGCTTTCAGTTTTCTCATAAGTAAAATAAGAAAACAACCAATTTCAAGAGTCCCTAGACATAGAAAAAGCAAGATCAGCAGCCAGCCTAGACTTACTGTGATTAGGAAGTCTTATCAAGGTTTCCTCCCTAAGGCCTCTGGCACAGATGTCTCCTTTAAGATTACAAGCCTTATAGCACTATAGAAATGTTAGCCACTAGTAATCCATGAGCTATAATGTATCTTGAATGATTAAAATACTGTAGGGCACAATTCCTAAGTGCACTTCCCTTTGACATGTAGCTAAAAATTAATGTCTATATAGTAGTGCCATAGAATGTTAGAGTTGGAAGGAGCTTTAGAGATAATTTAGTTCAGCCAACTTCCTCATTTTACAGATGAGGAAACTGATACTGATAGAGATTATATGATTTGCTCAAAATCACAAAGCAACCTAATGGGACAGCTGGGATTATATTTTGCAAATCTTCAGTCTCTTAGTTCAATACATGGTGCTTCCTTTCATGGTTTTCATTATTTTTATACTATCGTCGAGAAATTTTTTATATTGGTCGCTTACTGGATCCTGGGCCATTCCAGTAATCTTGATTTTTGTCTTGCAGTTAGACTCTGATGACTGGAGGAGAGAGTGAGGCTCTCTTTGCAAATTTGCATAGCTCTACCTCACTTGAATCCAATTCAGGGCAAGTCAAGACATCCTTGTTATGTCATTGGTCCACGCTGAGAATAAAGGACGTATAAGTGACGAACTGCCTTAGTGGAATGGGCAGATGAGAACAATTTGTTGCAATGGTCATAAAGGCAGCTGAAGCAGGCAGTATGGAGCACGCAGAGTTTGGTCAGATGTCAGAGATGCCAAGGTCATCCACTGCATCCTGGCCCACTGCCAGTTGTCTTGACTTTTGTCTTGCCACTGGACTTAGATGACTCTGGAAGAGAGAGTGAGGCTGATGACTGTGCAGCTATGGTTCACTTAAATCCAATTCATACACAAGTCAAGATAACACCCTCTAATGTCATTGGTCCTCTTTGAAAATGAAGGATGAACAACAACAGTCTGGCACATATAGTTAACTCTAAATAAATTCTTGTTCACTGACTTACTGATTCATAGATGAGGAATTAAGTCCCAAAGAAGTTAAGTGATCTGCCTTAGGTCAGATTGTGGCAGCCTAGTGATTTGCCAGCCCCAACCTTCTCTCTACTTTAGTCTTTTCATCCCAAACAAAGAATTGTAATGTGACACTTTCTCTTTGGAGAATACCAGTGTGCAGCAAGGGTGGCAAACTCAAATAGAAATGGCCTCATATTGACTTAGAAAATCACAAATGAACATAATCTGCATTGGAATGTATTATTTATTTATTTTGTTAAATATTTCCCATTTATATTTTAACATATTTGGGGGAGTGGGATTTTTTAAGTCTTTATTCTTAATTTATGGAAAAAACCAGCATTTCTGTAACATAGTACAATGAAAGAGATGTTTGTGCATGAAACTGCAAATCTGCTATGCACAACTTGCTATTCCTTTCAAATACACAACAAAATTATGATGTAAATTTCTTTTTTTCTCCCTTCCCCAGAGATAACTACCATTAGACACACATAGGCAGATATATATGTTTCATTGCTGATAGAATTGTGAACTGATCCAACCATTTTGTAGAGCAATCTGGAATTCTGCCCAAAGAGTTGACACAACAATATCACTACTAGGTCTGTTTCTGAAGATAATTACGTTAGATTTTCCCCTAACTCACCAACAGGTCGGAGGCCTGTAGGTTAGTCTCCACCTGTTTTACCCTGTCTGCCAAGATGATTTTAGTGGCCTGTGGCTGTTGCTCATGCTACAGCTTCTCGGAGCCACAGGTGAGAGTTGAGTGAAAGGTGGACACCAAAAGGTGGATGAGCAGCCTTGAAAAGGGTTCAGAAAACCTTCACACTGGAGGTAATAGACCTCCATGAACACCCCACACACCTCTGAATCTAAGATCTGAACCCAAACTGCTCTGATCCTATGATCTCTCAAAGCCCTTGCATTTCTAAATCCTAGGAGCTTTTGAAAATATACCACCTTCCTCCACACAACATCAGGGTACATGGACCCTTAACTTTCCATATTCAAAAATGTTCTGACAAACAAGCTTGTCAGGACTCCCAGCCCAAATGCAGAAAGATATTCCTAGAACAAAGGATGGGAACTAGAGACTTTGTAAGAGGAATGAATAGAAAACTGACACTTGAAAGAGAATTTAGTGGCTACATTTTCATTCCTGGAACTTCTTTCTTTTCCATCTATTCCTTGTGAAACACTTGACAAAATATGGATTTTGCATCTGCCATTTGTGAGAATATTTTTATTATGCATCAACTACTGGATGAAAAAAACTCAGCCAAATCCTGATTCCCATACATTTCTCTACAGGGTGGAATTTTTGTTATTCTGGAGGGTTTCAAATGTTCTAAATCCTTTTGCATCTGCTTTCATTTTTCTTCATTATTTAACATTTTACTATCTCCCATTTCTGACTCATAAATTACTTGTCCCTTTTTTTCCCCTTGGCCACATTTCAATGCACTTTGCAAGCATTTCGATTTTCAGATAATTGAAATAGAATGAGGTGGGATTTTTATATTGACAGAAAGGATATTTTCCTATTTTCCTTCCAAACTGTATTGTCTTAAATTTTTTTTTACATTAAGAAAAAATGACTATGGCTTAGCAAGTTGTTAAGGGAGAGATATCCGAGAAGTCTGTCTGACAGCAATGCCCTGGAGTTCTTAAAATGAAATCACGATGCTTTAAGAAGCTTTAAAGACATTTTCTTTCATTCAGGTTACATATCATCTGCTGAAACTCTATCAGCTTCATTTTAGTTAATGTCAGTTATTTGCTATCCATGCTTCAGTGGAAGAAAAATAACTCATAGATGAGGGCTAGGCCAAGGTTAAAGCCCCTCGAGGCAAGCTCAAGATCTAATGTATAGAGAGTGAGATTGAAATGAACCTCTCACCTTTGGCAACTTGTTCTAAACTAGACTTCAGAGGAACAATTGTATTTACCTATTAATGCAGGTATAGTTTTGCATGTGAAATATTCCCTAACAAAAAAAAAATAAAAACCGTAAAAGAGGATCTTAATTTGTCTACTTTCTTGTCAATCTTCTAGTTGTAATGGTCAAAGTCAAGAATAGGACTTTTTTTTGTACTTGAGGCAACTAGGGCAAGTAACATGGAAAGAATCCTCAAGTCAACATTTAATGAAGCATTCTGTTCAAGGTTGCAGTAAACAGAGATCACAGGATGTTGACTCCTATGGGAGGAGACTTGGATACACAGGAAGGCTGCTTTATGGTAAACCTAGTGAGAATGAGGGAAGGGAGACAGCTCACACAAGGCATGGCATTTGGGGAAAGAGTAGCTATCTCATAAATTCCTACATTTAGCTAATTATTCTTGACTAACTAGATACTATGGCTTTTTATTTTCTCTAATGCTGAAGGATTATCAGTCCTGTCAGTATCTTCTCAAGTTCAGCACCATGGAGAAAAGCCTAAGTTGCCACATCCTGGTTACCTCTTTGATTCCAGATGTGTTGCTATTAATAAGCTTGTGATCATGCCAGGGAAAAAGAGTTATTCAAAAAAGACTTTAAAAAGAAAGAAAATGAAGGAATAGCAACAACCATTAAATCTTCACCAATGGAAATTAAACAAAACTAACCCCTCCTCCCCCAAAAAAAGACTTTCAATCCTTATTTTCCACACATTCTTTCCAATATTTTTTACAGTGTGTTATTCCCTAACATTGCTTTTATCCCTGGAATAGACTGGATTTTAAAAATAATTGTCACATAATGAAAGACATAAAGGGAGTAATGGAAGGAGAATTGGTGATTTGTTTTTCTGCATGTTGAGTACTTGTGAAAATCCTCATTTCCTGTCTGGGCACTTTGGCATGAATAATATTGAGTTGAACTTAACAAAAAGGCCATGAACTCTTCTGGAGCACAAATTTCTATGCAATTGAATGTCTTCAAGAAGTGCTAGCACTTTATTACCATCGAAGAGCTGAGAGCATCATGGAATAAGGCAGCTCATGGCTCTAACTTATTATCAGGATATTCGCCTAGATGAAATTCAGTTCCCATTAAAAGCAGACCATTGTGATGGGGACTGGAGTAAAGCATGTAAAAACAATAGAACATTCATACAGATTCATGTATACATAGCACATTAAGGTTTGCAAAGCACTTTTGCCACAAGCACCTGGTGAGTTTGTTATTAACATGTGTTGTGAACCACATGTTTTGGATAAAGAAAAAGAGGTTCAGATAGGCAAAGAAATTTGTCCAGAGTCACCAGGCTAATAAATATTAGTGTCAGAATTTGAACCCAATTCTCTTTCAGTTCTTTCCACTACTCATTGAAAACAAAATTAGAAAGAAATACAAATATAGCCCTAGGAACATTCTCACCTGTGGGCCCCGTAGAAAAATTACCTAAATGTACAATCAATTCACATTTACTAAGCATCTCTGTGGATTTGTGTTCACTCAAAATTATAGTTTACTGGCCACTGCCAAAGTATTTACTTTTGCTAGGGAGTCATAGGACATAGTTAACCTAATCATATGCATTACCCATAGCAGAAGAAGAAAAGTAGTGGCAAAATATTACTCTACATAAGCCAAGGGCACACACACTCTCACACATTGAAACAGCAGCAATGGGAAACAGGAAGAGGGTACACAAGTGGTGATTCATACACGCAGAACACATGTAGAGTGGCATTTGTGTTGACGGGGCCCTTGTTTCTGTTGCAGTAGGACCATTGATTTCATCTAGTCATTAGGTCTTTTCTGTCTAGGTATTTCACCATACCAGGAAACTGAATCACTTTCCTTTGAACTGTCTTAGGGAGCTTCTGAAGATCAATTAGCAAAATAAGGTACCAGACAGTGAGGTCTGTTCTTGAGTTTAACTGCCAAGCATTCAAACTCTACTACAGAGAGTACAATTCTGATGAGTGCCATGTTTGTCAAATGCCAAATATATGTTTGCTTACAAAACTATTTTATGGAGAACTTACATAAGACAAATACTCACATGCAGATTAGAAGAAGTGATACAAGGACACTCTCAGGGTCTCTTTGAAGAATTTTGGAATCAATTGTGAGACATGGGAGATACTGGCTGAGGATTATCAGTAATGTATGTCTGCATCAAAGAAGGCATTGTGCTGTATGAGCAAAGTACAATTTCTATAACTCAAAGAAAATGTAATATGTACACATTTAAAGACATCTATACCACAAATGTTCATATGGACTATTTGTGCCCAATTTCTGGGAAAGCCTTCTAAGCCCATAGTGGTCTGATCAGCTGCCTTCAGACACACTATATCTAGACCCCAACATAGTGATGTCATTTTTGAACTTCTATGGGCATGAAAGACAACAACTAACCAACTGATCCATGTTGGACTTTTCCTTGTGTCCAGAATTTCTGCTGTTCTCTCCCTTTCTGTCTTTCCTTAGCTTTTCCTGCTGTCATGTCTACTAAACTTCAGCTGGACCCCTCAGTTGAGGGGCTACTTTTTCCTCATGAGAGTATACACAGCTATCACTCTTTTGGCTTAGAATCCAGTGGCCAATTCATTTCCAGAGTTTTAGCCCTAGTAGCTAAACCCTTTTGGAACACAAATCAGTCAACCAGTCAGCTAGAACTGATAGACATCTTGTCTATCTTTGAACACACTTCCTTTTGCTAGCAGGATCCAGGTCCTTATCTTAAGCCTCTATCTAATTTAGGGTTCAAAATTCTCTTTTGTCTACTGTCAGTTCTTGATGGTAAACCTTTATTCCCCAAAAAATAATTTCATGGACTACCTTCTAACAAAACATAAAAGCTATCAGTTTCCTTCAGTCTGATGCTATTCTATGGATCTCCTTTACATAAAATGTTTGGGGCAGGCTAAAACAGCAATAGCAAGGTGGTGCTACAGAGGTTATCAGTCTATGTATCTCTCTGTGTAGAGCAAGGCACAGATGCAGTTCCTCCTCCCCACTCCCCAGTAAACAAGCCTTTTTTAAGCATCTACTATGTAGATGTGCTATGTGCTAAATTCTGAGGATACAAAGAAAGAAAAAAAAAAGCCAGTCCCTGCTTTTAAGATGCTCATAGTCCAATGCAGAGCGAATATAATGTGCAAACAAGCTATATACAGGATAAATTGCAGATAATCAACATAAGAAAGGCATCGGGAAAACCTTCTTGTAGAAGATGGGACTTAAAGAAATCCAGGAAAGTCAAGAGACAGAGATGACAAAAGAGAAAATTCTAGGCATGAAGGACAGCCAGTAAAAATGTCCAGAGTTGGGAGATGGAGTATCTTGTTTGAGGAACAATAAGGAAGTCAGTTTTACAAGATCACAGAGTACATAAGTATATATTTGTTTGAAAAGGGTAAATTGTAAAAAGATCATAAAATGTGTGAGTGTGTGTGGGGGTGGGAGGAGGTAGTAAAGGACTTTGAATGCCAAAGAGAGGACTTTATGTTTTATCCTGGAGGCAATAGGGAGACAGTGGAATTTATTGAATAAGAGGTTGTCATAGTGAAATTTACACTTTAGGAAGATCAATTTGCCAGCTGAGTAGAGGACAAACTGACATGGAGAGAGAATTGAGACAGGGAGATCAACTACAAAGTTATTACAACAGTCCAAGTGGGAGGTGATGAGGACTTACACCAGGGTGGTAAGAGATGTTACAAAGGTAGAATTGATAAGACTTGGCAGCATATGAGGAATATGGGGTGAGAGAGTGAATAGAGGATTATGCCTAAATTGCTGGTTTGGGTTGACTCCAAGGATTAAGTTAGGAAGAGCAATATCTTTGATAGGATAAAGGGTAAGAGACTTGAGAGAAAAGTAGTATAGATTCGAAATGATTCTCCAAAGCACAAGACAAGAGAGGGGGGACAAATATAGCCTATGCAAAAGTGATGACCTGGGAAAGAACTGAGGGGTGGAGAGACTGGACTTTGCAGTGAGGGTGAAGTATAGGGTTTGACACTGCAAGGCACAGGTTGAATGACAACAGGTTATGCTCAGAAAAGGCCATCTCTTGAGTTCATGAATGTGGAACACTTGTGGATGATGGCAAGATCAATGGTAAGGCCATCTCTGGGTTTAGTTGAAGTGAGGTGGGAGAATAGTTCATGGGAAATAAACACAGAGGTGGGTTATTTGAGTAGTATCAATATTTGTGTTGAAGTCCTATTGTCTGAGGACAAGAGTTGAGAAAAGAGGAAAAATGTGACAAAACACTGAACTCACTAAGTATGATGCATGTTCCAGCATACCCCATGTTAGAACATTTCCATTAATTTCTCTTCAGAAAAATTTCTCATGCAAATATTTGTCCTAATTTATGTCTGTAAATCTAGGTACCCCTAACCCAAGTTCTGAAGGTGCCTATATATACATTTCTATCCTTTTGTACAAATGTGTTTACATGTTGTCTACCCCATTAAATTATAAACTCCTTTAGGACACAAATTATCAAAAGATAATCTCTTTTGTGATTCCCAGTGCTTAGAATAGTGCCTATCACATAGTAGGTGCTCAAAAATGTTTATTGGTTAATTGCTTATTTCATTTAAATTCCTATCATATGAAATTATAACCATCAACCAACTACCTAGCCTTTGACAACACTCCCCTCCCTATACTTCTTCCTCTATATCCGACACTACCACCTCTCCCATTTCTCTATAATCACCCAAACTCTCAAGGGAATGAATCTCTGTCCTTATGGAGCTTATGGATATAAGAGAAACTTTCAAAAATCTCCCTGCAGACAGGTAACAATATGTAAAAGTAATGCAATTGCACCAGGGAAGTTACAACAATTTTGAGAGTGCATTTAGCCAAACTTTTTTTTTTTTTTGCCATTTTGGAGGGCAATTGGGGTTAAGTAACTTGCCCAAGTTTACACGGCTAGTTTTGTGTGTGTGTGTGTGTGTGTGTGTGTGTGTGTGTGTGTGTGTGGGTGTTAAGTGTCTGAGGCCAGAACTGAACTGGGGTCCTCCTGACTCCGGGGCCGGCACTTTACTCACTTCACCACCTAGCCACTCATTAGACAGACTTTTTTCAGCTACAAGTCATGATTTTGTGAATAGACTTTGGATGAAGGAATAAAGACAAATTGGAACCCATTAGGAAGCAATTCCAGGGATACTTTGCCTTTAGAGTTCCATTTGACCTTAAAAACAAAGTTGTGGTTTTCCCCCTAATGTTCCCGGAGACATTTCTCCATGACTGTCAGTCTATTTTCTACTGACAGAAATGGAAGCTGGCATTTTGATAAGAGAAATCAACTTAGCTTGTACTTAGAGATAAATCTCCTTCTGACTGGAAAGACCAGAAAAGGGAAAAAAAAGGAGCTCTTCTAACAATTCTGCCTAAAATTGTTTCAGGGGAAAATATTCAATGCAATACAGGACTTTCAAGCATTCTTGATGAAAAAAACAGAGTTGAATAGAAAATTTGACATTCAGCTACAAGAAGCAAGAGAAGCATGAGAAGGTAAACAGGGAAAAGAAATCATAAGGAACTTATCAAAGTTGAACTATTTACATTCCTACATGCAAAAATGATAATTGTAACTGAGGAAACTTTTCTCAGTATGAGAATAGTTGAAGGGAATAGAAATGTGTGTGTATACACATATACATACATATATATGTCTATATAGGAGGGTATATGGGTATATGAATACATATGTGAATGTGTGTATATATGTGTATAGGTATAGATATATAGAGGGCACAGGACCAATTGAATAGGAAGGGATGATACTTAAAGATGAAATTGAGAGGTGGGAGAGGAATATAATGCGAAGAGATGGGGAGAGATAGAATGGGGTAAACTATCTCATATAGAAGAGGCAAGGGAAAATTTTTACAATGCAGGGGAAGAGAAGGGAGGCAAAAGGGAATGGGTCAACCTTATTCTCATTGAATTTGGCTTAGGGAGGGAATGACATACACACTAAATAGGGTACCTCACCTTACAAGAGAGTAGGGGGGGAAGAGAATGAGAGGGGGGATGATGGAAGGGAGAGCAGGCTGGCGGGGGAGGGAAATTGGAAGCACCCACTTTTGAAAAGGGGCAGGATCAAAGCAGAGAATAGAACAAGTGGGAGGTGGGATAGGAGGGAGGGAAATATAGTCAGTCTTTTATAATATATCCACTATGGAATTGCATAGCTACATGTATACAACCTATATTGAATTGCTTATCTTCCCAGTAAGTGTCGGTGACAAGGGAGGAAGGGAATGAATTTGGAATTCAAAGCTTTAAAATCAAATGTTTTATATATATATATATATATATACTATTATTAATATTATTTTACATGTAACTGGGAAATAAGATATACAGGCATTGGGCCGTAGAGATACACCGTGCCCTACTGGAAAGTTGGAGGGAGTATTGGAGAAGATATGGGAGAGAGCAGATTGGAGGAGGGGATATCCAGTGGGATCGCTATTTTAGGGTGGTGGGTAGGGGGAAAAACAGGGAGAAAATTTTAACTCAAAATCTTGTGGAAATTAATGATGTAAACTAAAGTTAATAAAGCATTTGATAAAAAAAATGTTTTCTGAGTAAGAATAAGTAATCTAAAAGACACAGACCAATTTGGATAATCCCTTTGACCATTCAAGCACAATCATTTTACCTCCCTTTCCCTTTTCATTCTATTTCATTTTCTACTTTTAGCAAACTAGCAATTGATCCTAGTAAGTAAAAATAAGTAAAACTATTTGCCTCTCTCTTCTAGTTTTTATTTCTCCTTGACTAGGACACTTTCTGTGATACAAATTGTGTTTTTCATATACATATATACATATACATACATAGGTACACACATATGTATAGCATCTGTATGTATCTGTGTGCATATGTATTTACACACATGTATTTATACACATTCATATTTGTATATAAACATGTATATAGATAAACACATATATGTCTAATCTAAATCTACATCATGTATGTATTTATAGTTATAGGCATATCTATCTATCTATCTATCTATCTATCTGTCTGTCTGTCTGTCTGTCTGTCTATCTATCTATCTATCTATCTATCTTTCTAATCTCTTTGACATGGCCTCTAGACCCTAAGAAAGCCCTGAACACTTTTGGTGGAAGGTAAAAGACGTGAAATTGCGACTTATTAATTCTATCACTATTGTGAAGGTTGTCTATTGGGGTGAGGGTGGGGGGACTGGAAACAGAAGCCTGGCAGGCTGCTTTGATTATGCAGGGCACTATGAGTCATCTATTTAAGCAGAAATGCCAAATGCATATCCTTGAACTCTTGCAGGCTGTCACCTCCTGCTGCTTTGGCAGAGATCACCCACCAATAGCACTAATTAACCAGCCAGCATAACTCAGTCAATTGCTTCTATTAACTCTCTGCATTACCTTGTTCCTCATCAAAGAAAGTTAGAAGGGACTGCAGAGATCCTCTAAATCACCATATTCATTTTACAATACAGGAAACTGAGTTTCAGAGAAGGGAAGTGCCTAGCCCAAAATCACATAGTGAGTGGCAGAGCTAGTTTGAGAAATTAATTTTCCTGAATTAATCCAGTACTTTTTCTCTTTTCTCTCTTTTGCTTGTTTCAATGTGGAAGATGATAGTTGGGAGGCACAGGAATTATCTACCCATCCCTAAATAATCTACCTAAAGTATCACCTAGGTCTCCAGGAAATTACAGATGAAAATCTGGTCAGATTCATGACTCAGCAAGTACCTGATTGAACAAATGATGCACAAAATAACCAAAACCAAGGAAAACCCTTTGTCCATCCTATTTTCTGGGTCAAGAAAAACTTCCTAGCAAATAGACTGGTCCAAAAGGATCTTGTGAGGGTGGTAAGTCGACAAGCTTTTATCTAAAACCTAGTATTTGTCAGGCACTGTTCTGGGGATACAAAGAACAGTCCCAAGGAGCTCACAGTCGGCAGGGCATTCTCCCTCCTTGGACATCTTAGAGGTCTTTGAGCAACGGCTAAGGGATAGCTTCTTGGACATATTATATAGTGAAAGTTACGCTAGTGAATGGGCTAGATTAGAAATAGGAATTCTTTTAAAATGTATATATATATATATATCTCATATCGTATATATGAGATATATATGATATATGTATATAGGTATGTAGACATAGAATATATACATATATACATACTATATACATACATTATATATACTATATGTACACACACTATATAGATACACTATATATACTATACACACACACACACATATATATATAAACCCTCTAAAATCCACTATACATGTATACTTAAACAAAACAAATTTCCATGTTGGCCATGTCCAAAAAACCATTTATTTCACTTTGAATCTGAGTCTTTCACCTCTTTATCAGGAGGGGGATATCATATTTCCTTATTAGTCCTCTAAAATCCTGGATTATTATGCTGATAAAATTTCAGCACAATAGTACTCCATTTCATTTCCTGACCTATATCAGGCCACTGGACCCAGATGGCCCTGGAAGAGAAAGTGAGACTGATGACTTTGTATGGTTCTGCCTCACTTAATCCAATTCACTTCCGGGTCATGGCTTCACCTCACTGATGTCATGGTTCACTTCTATAGCAAACAACAAACAACAACAACATGTAGCCCGAGAGCTTTGTGACATGCCTTCCCCTCCCCCCCAACCCCAACCCTGTAAGACAGACGTAAAAAAAGTGATTAATGACTAATAACCTTGTTTTTAATTTTTATCCAAATGACTTCTTTCCTACAAGATTCCTTCCTTGGGGTGCAAGCTAATTTCTTTTATGCTTAAGGTCTATCCTGATTTTCCCCACAATTTTTAATTAGTCATTCATTCAACTATCATTTACTAAGTTTCTGGGGTATACGAGATGCTCAGGGAGGACCAGCACCTGTAGTATTTGCTGAGCCCTTTCCAGGACTGCTCATTCAATTGTTGTGTCCACCATTCTCCCAAATCTCACCAGTGGCTCTAAGAAGCTATAGCGTGAGCAGCAGCCACACCCCACTAAAAGCATCTTGGCAGACAGACTAAACCAGGTGGTGTGTAACTGACAAGCCTCAAACCTGCTGGTGAGTTAGGGGGATATCTACCCCAAGCATCTAAAGATGGTAGAATGGACAGCTGAGAACAATTTGTAACAATGGTCACAAAGGCAGCTGAAGCAGGAACTGTGGACCTCTTAGAGCTTGGTCAGACATCAAAGACACCAAGGTCATCCACTGCATCCTGGTCCCTTGCCAGTCATCCTGATTTTTGTCTTGCTACTGGACTTTGATGACTCTGGAAGAGAGAGTGAGGCTGATGACTTTGTGCCACTCTGCCTCACTTAAATCCAATCCATGCAGAAGTCGACACCTAATTTCACCCTAGTAAAATCATTGGTCCTCTTTAGAAATGGAGGACAAACAACCAAGTTTCTACTCTATGCCTAGTACTGTGCCAGGTTTATGAGGATTCTTCAGGAAGTAAAATAAATGAGGTTCCTTACTAATGAGGTTCAGGGTGCACCCCCAAAATGTTGGGGTGCAAGGTTGTCTTGAAAGAATTCACTCAAAATCAAGTAAAGGCATTTATTGGGTGTAACACAATACAACACAACATACCACACAGAACCCTCCTTAAAGGAGAGAAATTTTAAGGGAGACCCTAGCTTAAGGGGGTGGCAGCTCCCTAAGGGAGAAGAGTCAACCTCCCCCAAGGGAGAGGAGCTTCCCCCAAGGGAGATGACCACTTAAGAGGGCTGCCCTCCACTTAAGGAAGACTCCCACTAGCCAAAAGAGTTTAGGAATTTTTATAGAGGAAAACCTGCTGTGGGTGGGGAGATGACATAATTAGGGACAGTAGTTCAGAGTCTCACAAATATCTAGGCACAACATTATTCCACTGTTCAACCCATTTTCCCTGGGCTTAGGGGCATTTGGATCTCATCATCTCCCCCATCAAGAAGTAGGCAACCAAATTCATTTGGGAAAAAGGGCAAGGATTTTGTATTCCTTATTAATCCCCCTTCAAACAATGGGGACCCAAATTCATTTGTGGACATGGGTGGAGGTCTCCTCTTCTTTAACAACTTCAGGCTGACAAGGGGCATAGAGCTGTTGCTGCCTCACTGGGCCTCTGGGGGAGGTTGACTGGAACAGAGCCTATGCCATGTCCTGGGGATGATGAGTGAGTATGGGCTAAAATTCTTCCTACAGAGCCATTTGAAATTTGATTGAGGTTAGCCTTACATTGTGGCTGAGCCCAGATCTCTGCTACTAGCCTAGTCCTTCATTGTCCATCTACTTCCCACCCTTGAGTCTGTCAAAATATCAATTCACCCTTGAACTGGCCTAGCCCACCATTGTCTGTAGCCTCCAGGTAGCCTCCAGCAACTTCACACCTTTAATCACTCATTTACTTCATTAACTCCTTCTGAGGACCCTCCCCAAACTCGTCCTCTAGACCACCCCTAGATTCCTCCCACAGCCTTCTGAATATAAGACCCCATCTCATAGCATGTGGTGTGAGAGCACCACACAGACTTACTCTGTGTCTAATACAAGTGAACTTTTAATAAACTTTACTTTTCTTTGGATGAGAGAAGACAAGTCAAATTCATTTAGCAGGACCCAGCATGTTTGTATTTTGGGGTCTTGAGCACCCTTAACCTCTTCATTTTGATTCCCCCCTCAAACAGGTTCAGTGGGCTGGAGAACTTGGATTTGGTTGGAGATTTGCATAGTCTTAGTGGTCTTCCAGAGGCTGATGGCTTGAACCTTGGAGGAGACAAACCTGACAAGGAGGTTAAACAAATAGGACCAAAAAGGCACCCCCCCAAAAAAAAATAGAGAAAAGACAATTTCCTTGGTACAGAAGACAATTTTCCTGGTTGGAATTAAAGATGACTGGCAAGGCCAAAACGTTGTCAGATATCTCTTTCTTTTCTAAATTGTTTCATAGACATTTAGCACATGGAAAGCAATAGCAGCCACAGAATCTAATTGTTTTGAAAAATAGGCAACTGGCCTAAGGTCAGGTCCTAAGGACTGCATTAGGACTCCCAGAGCCTGTCCTCTCCTTTCATCTACATTCAGAGGGAAAAGTTTTCCTAGATTAGGTAGGGCTAATGCTGGCATGGTGGTCAATTTAGCTTTCAAGGTCTCAAAAGCTTTCACCTCTTGGTCTGGGCCTCACTCTAGAAAGAATGAGTCAGGCCCTTGAGTAGCAATTAATGGTTGTAATCCCTCCCAGGCCTTGGGTTTAATTCGATATAGGCCATGATGGGGGGACACTTTAGGATCTAGGAGTCAAAAACAAATGCTGGGATGGCAGAAATAGCCCACCCAGGAATTTCTTTATCCCAAACAATTGACTCAACTATCTCCCACATTTTTGAGGGAACATGGGGAGATCCAGGAGGCTTAACTAGAGAAAACTGGCTTCCAAATTTCACCAACAGGTCCCTTCCCAACAAGGGGACAGGATAAGAGGAGAGCATAAGGAAGGAGTGTTCAAACAACAGATCCTCAAGTAGGCAGGGAACTGGGTATTTCTGGAGACATCTGTTAAGTTTCCCCTTCCATGCCCCTGACCTGGCTGGTCAAGGGGAGGGTAGAATCAATTGGTTAGAAAAGAGAATTTAGCCATAATAAAGTAGGTAACCTTACTTTGCCTAGAGTTCAGCAAAGGACATGGAAAAGGTGGGAGCACTGTCAAGCCCCAGGCTTGCCTGTCATTCTGAGTCTTGAGAAGACTGGAGGACAGGGTACTGGGAGGTGGCTTTACCACTTTGACCTTGGTGACCATCCTTCCTCCAATGTTCCTCCTAGTCAGATAGACACAGTTCTAGAGGCGTTGGTTCCTGGGGCTCCCTCTGGGGGAGGGGGGGTTGCCCTGGAGGGGAACTCCTTGGACCAGTGACCCTGCTTGTGACATCGAAAACAGGTTTTCCCACTGCCCAAGTGACTGGTCTTCTTCCAAGGGAGGTGCCCTGGAGGGGCTTTTCCTGGCTATGGCAGCAGTCAAGAATAGAGCATGTACTCCGTTTCCTGGCTATGGCAGCAGTCAAGAATAGAGCATGTACTCTGTCTCTGGTTTGTTCCCCGCGTTCTTTCTCCTCTGCTGCAACCAGGTCAACAAGGTCTCTGTTATTAAAGACTCCAAAGGCCATCTCCAGTAATTGGGCCTGAGGTATTTGGGGAATAGGGAAAGAGAGTGGGTTAGGTACCTTCCAGTCCTGGCTGGAGAAGAGCTTGAGATTAGCAGTGTTTCCTGGTCAGGGAACCATAAAAATGAAGAGGTTAAGGGTACTCAAGACCCCAAAATACCAACACATTAGTCCTGTGGAATGAATTCGACTCAAGTCTTCTCTCAGGAAAAGAAAAGTAAAGTTTATTAAAAGTTCACTTATATTAGACACAGAGTTTAATTCTGTGCTAGAAAATTCTATGGTGCTCTCACACCACATGGGGTCTTATATACAGAAGGTTGTGGGAAGAATCTAGGGGTAGTCTAGAGGAGGAGTTTAGGGAGGGTCTTCAGGAGGAGTTGATGAGGTCAATGAGTGATTAAGGGTGTGAAGTTGCTGGAGGCCACCTAGAGACTACAAACAATGGTGGGCTGGGCCAGTTCAAGAGGATTGATGTTTTGATAGGCTCAAGGGTGGGAAGTAGATGGACAGTGGAGGGCTAAGCTAGTAACAGAGGTCTGGGTCCAGCCACAATGTAAGGCTTATGGCCTCATGCAAATGCCTCATCAAATGGGAAGATTTAATCAGAGTTCAAGGGGGGTTCCCAGAGCCTGCACCTCATCATTAACAAGAGTACAGACTCCCCCTTTATAACTGAATGAAAGGGGCTAGAATGGCAGCCTCTATTCTGATCCCTCTTTCTATACCTTTGTCTATTAACTTTCAAATCAAGCTACATAATTTTTATTCTTCCTAAAATAAAATTCTTTACATCCTGTACCTGCTTACACCATCTCAAACTGGCACCAGGGTACCCAGAACAACTATCCCAGGACAGGAGGGATTGGATGTCCCCATTTGTCCCCAAACCTTCTTATCTGCCTTTCATATTTTCCATTAAGCCTTTATTTATCTTTCTAAATCTTTCAAATGCATTACTCAGACTATCCAATTTCCATTACATTTCAGTCATATTCCATACTCCACCAACTGTTTTTAAAACCAATGTCATTTAAAACCTACTTTCTCAAGCTATGGAGTCAATTTCAACCCAGGGATTCTCTTCATTAATCTTCATAAACCTGAACTATCCATTCCTAGTACCAACAGAGGAAAAAGTTTGTGGAGAAAAAATACTAGCTAACTCCCAGTCTAGGGTGAACTATTCTAGAAGAAAGAATCTGTCTCCACACAAGCTAGAGTAGAACTCAGTGGCTTCCTACTTTAGATTAAATTACTTGCAAGCTTGGGTGGAAGCTGATGAGGATCTAGGCCAAATAACTTCAAATTTTATACTTGCAACTCAGAGATGTTCCAGTATTAATCTATTATTTAATAGAGTTAGTCTCATGCTTTCAAAACTTCTTGATTATAGAAATTTGCTATAAAAAAAGAAAAGCAACATAACCATACAGTAAAGGAGTAATAGTCCCCTAACTTCATGTCAATCCCAGGTAAAAGTTATGTAGAAGACCGACTGCATTGGGTCAGGTTTAAAGTCATCCAGGTGGGATATTGTCATGGAAATGTAAATTTAAAGATCTTCCCTGCCCCTAGACTAAAGTGCACCTGGAGCCTGGGGTGACAGGCTTGTTTTTCAGTAGAAACTTTTTGATTGGCCAGTGGGTCCAAAAGGTTGTTACATTCTCTGAGCCAGGGGAAGGCTATATAAGCCCTGATGTATAGCTTTGTTTTGAGGCTCACTTTGAGAAGTGTTCTGTGATTTGATGTGGATTCTGGGAAGCCGTTGTTGAGAGTCCCCCCTTCCCCCTCAGCTTTGAAAAACCCAGATGTTGATCTGGTATGGATGTAATGGTTGGACAGTTTGGAATCTGTCTACTTGATCTGTTTCTCTGTCTTGATAATTCTGTCTGTATATTCTGAAGTTCAGGGTGCTGACCTTTTTCCCCTGAACTAGATAAATGATACATATTTGACTGATTAAAGTAAGCTTGTTAACCCATTTTGAGTTGCTTTCCTTTAACAAAGCAAATCTAAGAACTTGTGGTGGTAGCCACCCTAGGGACGCTTGGGGTGCTTGCTGCTACAAAATGGCGTCACAAATAGGATCTGCAGAGTAAAAGGAAAGTATGGGGGCTGGGATAATTGTTTGTTTCCCAGTTGTGGTAGCTGTGATTCTGTGGAGCCATGGACCAGGAGAGAAGAATGGCCTGCCTGCAGACTTCGCTGAGCTGAGAGCAGGAATGGTGAGCTGCCTGCATCAGGGCCTGGGCAGAAGCCCAGAGTGGCTGCCGCCTTTGGGAGGAGAAGGAGCCCAGGAGTTTGGAATTCAGCTACCAGAAAAGATAAGAACTGAGCAGCAAAGCAGGGGCACTGAATGTGTTTCCTGGCTGCATCCCACAGTTTGGGACCCAGGGGGAGGATGGACTTGTGACTATGGTGGGTGGGATGAAGTGCCTTGGACCCCCAAGGACCCCACCTTGTTGGTTTTGTTGCCCACCCCCTCTCTGTACTTGGAAGCAGAGGCTGGAGCTGTGTGAGGGGAAGGACACCCCCCCCCCCAGAACTTTATTTGCCCTCTTGTTTTGAATTGAAGTGATAATGCTATGTACTTTGTGTTTGTTTAAGGGCCAGTAGCCACTTTGGTAACTTTAGTTCTGTATCTTGAAAATATGACCTAAGAGATGCTTTGTGCTAATTCAAAAGTAAATTGTCTATGCTATGGGCATAAAAGATCTTGGGGCCGATTGTAATGTAAATGCAAATTTAAAGATCTTCCCTGCCCCTAGGCTAAAGTGCACCTGGAGCCTGGGGTGGGAGGCTTGTTTTTCAGTTGATACTTTTTGATTGGCCAGTGGGTCCAAAAGTTTGTTACATTCTCTGAGCCAGGGGAAGGCTATATAAGCCCTGATGTGTAGCTTTGTTTTTGGGGGCTCACTTTGAGAAGTGTTCTGTGATTTGATCTGGATTGTGGGAAGCTGTTGTCCAGAGCCCCCCCGGCTTTGAAAAAACCCAGATGTTGAAAGCCAGATGTTGACTGGGTATGGATGTAATGGTTGGACAGTTTGGAAAGCTGTCTACTTGATCTGTTTCTGTCTTGATAATTCTGTCTGTGTATTCTGAAGTTCGGGGTGCTGACCTTTTCCCCCTGAACTAGGTAAACAATATATATTTGACTGATTAAAGTAAGCTTGTTAACCCATTTTGAGTTGCTTTCCTTTAACAAAGCAGATCTAAGAACCTGTGTTGGCAGACACCCTGGGGATGCTGGGGTAGTTGCTGCTACAGATATTCATACTGGGGAAATTGAGTCAAGAGAATAATACCTCAGCTCATGAAAATCGTCATTCTCCCAGCATTTCCTGTGAGAATACCCCCTGAAGTTCATAGATGTAAAACCTCATGGGGTTGCTGGCACCATGGATCATTGGCTCAATAACGTTTCTTTATGATCGTACATATAGTCAGACCCAGGAATAATATCAGTTAACAGTCCCACAAGGTCTTGAATAGCAAGTTCCCATAATCAGAGCTTCAGGTGGGTTCAGCTCTCAAGGGTTCACATGTTCTAGATAATAAGTATCTCATGCTGGTGACAGTAAGAGATTCATCACAACTTGATAGAACTAGGTACTAGTTCTCTACTAGGTAGATATTTTTCTCTTCTTAAGTTCAACATTACATAAAAGATTTTGCTTAAGATGCTTAATAGCAAACAATAAAACACGTGGGATGTGTAAATATAATAATCCTAAATTATATAGAGAACAGATTTCACAAAACATTGTCTATAGTAGAAATTGTTCACTTATTAACCATGTTCAAATGGACACAAACATAGACTACTGTTCTCAGAATCCCTTTAAACAATGGGAATATCTTTAAGGTGAGTCTTGAGTAGTTTGCATACATTCCTACTGATTAAATAACAAACATAAGTAAACCAAATTTCCCATAAAGATAACACAAGATAAGGTAGCTCTTAAATTACTCCACTTTACTCACATAACTATTCCTTAAAAGAGGCTCCTGACTTTGACCTAATAACAAGAGAAGGATCTGGTAAATTTACAAAATATGGGGTACCACAGGGACCAAAGGACTGATCTGCCTGTCCACCCCATAATATTTCCCTCTGGACTGACATAAACCCCACACTTTCTGGAACTAATACAAAAGTTCACCAAGTTGAAACAATAATACATATTTGAAACTTGAAACAAAACCAATTCTAATTAGGTGACTTCAGTCTTCTTGAATGCATGAACCAGAATTTCCAAATTACTTTGTGCAGAAAACCATTCATCTCATCATTAACATGTTGAAACTACAACTTTAACAGTTTTTGAATTATCTGATTTTTTTTATCACATCCTTTTAAAAGCCCAATTCATATGCAACAAATTTCAGACAAAAAATTGCTTTGTCCAACACCATTTCTACAATATATGAGAATTTTACAGTATAATTTAGAAATACAATAATACAAACAATAAACTTAAGATGACATCAATTACATTTCCAAATTATCACATATAAAACTTATTGATAGGAAGGTGAGTTGACCAAGTGCAGAGGCTTACTGGTTTCTTACTTCATACTATTAGAGGGGTATTTCCTAGAGGCTGGGGTAACTAATATTTGGGCCTTCACAGTACTGAAATCCTGGCAGCAGGGCCCAGGGAACACTGATGCTCACAGCCCTGACCTGTCTGAGAGTGGGCAGGATACACTGAAGGGCAACACTCCCTAGCCTTGCCCAGAAAGTCTGGCTGTGGGGTGCCAAGGAGCACAGGACTGCTGCTAGTTGAGCCCTTGCAGCCACTGCCCCCCCCCCCCGACTCTTCAAGTGGGAAGTGGGAAGGGTGACCCAAGCCCCCCCTACAACTCTTCAGTACCACACTCATCCAATCCAATCTGGGGTGAGAGGAATCAACAGGAAAACGCCCCAAAGTCTGAGGAGTTTCCTTATGCAATCTTAAAACGGTCAATTTTTAAACTCCTTAATGATTAATCTCAAAGCCTCCAGAATCAGCTAAGATGTTTTTAGTTGATCTAATTTTTCACAGTAGCTTCAGCCTGGCTAGAGCTGGAACCATGGGGAGAAGAGTCTTAAGATTTTTTTTTAAACTTTTACTCAAATAAACTTTAGTTCTACCTCTTCCTCTTAAAAGCTTCCTAGTGGGGAGTCTCATGATGTGGAAGGAAACTGCCCCCATTAAGTCACTTTCCCCTTCCATTCTGCCTCCCACAGAGTCTGTTGGGAGGGGGAAAAACACAGGTTCTCAAGCAAGACATCCTTCACTTAGCAACATCCTGCAAACATGGTGCAGAGACCCCAAACTACCCCAGTTAGACTGGGGTGCTGGCAATTAAAGGAATGTGTTTATGGGCTTACCTTGATTTGGAGAGGGTCTAGGGCTGAGACAGTCACACCATGTTGGGTTGCCAGAAATGATGAGCTTCAGGGGCACTCCAAAATGTTAGGGTGCAAGGTTGTGCTCAAAGAATTCACTTGAGCTGTCTCTAAATCAAGTAAAGGAGTTTAATAGGGGTAAATCAACATACCAAGCAGGCTCCTCCATCTCTTAAGGGAGATGAAGCTTCGAGGAGACCCCAGCTTAATGGGGGGAGGCAGCCCCCTAAGGGAGAGGGCAGGTGTGTTGTATTCCTCCCTTTACTTGCTTTGGAGAAGCCTGAGTGAATACTTTCAAAACAATCTTGCACTCCAACATTTCTAGACACAACCTAAACTCATCATTACCCTGAAAGGATTTATATTCTAGTTGAGAAGATAAGAACTGAATGTATAAAATTCCATTGGTGTTACTTTTATAAAATGTCTCAGTCAACAGGACATTCTACTAAATTGTCATCCTTTGTTATAGCATGAATTCTCAAGCAAACTTTAGTTGGTTCTACCAATTTTTAAGGCAGTTGAAAATGAACCTGGTGACTGATTGTGCATTTATTGCGTGAGGCTCAGCCTAGTTAAGCTCAGGGAGATTCATTTTAAGGTTTGTCATAGAGGGAAGAACTTTCTATTTCTAGCAACTCTCAAGGACCATTTATTAAGTTATAGAAAGGTTGCAATCTTCATCAATGGAGGAAATACCTACATCAACAAAATTATAGATGTTGTAAATATTCAATTATTTTTTAGAATGTGGAAGTAAGAGGGAATGTGGAAATAATGCTAGATTTGGAATCAAATGCACCATCTGCCATTTTCTAATGAAGGAAGACAATATATAAAGAGAAGGCAAGACACCACCACCACTATTTTGACAGTCATTCCCCACTTAGATACCAATGGAGATAGCCAAGGATACTGTACTCAAAAGCTTTGGAAGTTGCAACACTCTCCCCCTCCCCCTGCACCAAGCACTAGACCTATTTCCAGCTCAGCAACTACAGCCATAATCTAGGGAAGATATCTTTGTGAAGAATGGGCTTATTTTCCTTACCACTGACAGCAACAACTGTTGACCAACTGCTGCCCAGAATATTGACTCTGTTTCCAGACTAGCCCTCACAACCATAGAGAAGGATCCAGTCATTTCCACCAACTGCCAACCAACCTCCACATAGCAAGTCAGCCTAGCTGAAACAGCAAGTTATCCTGAGGGAACTACCACCACAGTCTTGAGCACCATCTTCCCTCAGACCCCAATGGACACAGGTCAGAACCCTGAACCCAAAGACCTTGAGAACAGTAATATTTCCACTCCAGTACCCCAAGCCTTCAATCTGAGAAACAACATCTGTGAAGATGTATCCTGACAACTAGCCCTAAATTACTACAGCCACAGGTACTCAAGACCTAGAAAACAAAGTTCTTTCCACTAGAGGAGGGGTGAAGAAACTTTGGCCTTCTAGGTTCTTGGTGCAGCATTTTGACTGAGTCCAAGTTTTACAGAACAAATTCTTTTAAGGGGATTTGCTCTGCGAAGTTTGGATTCAGTCAAAGGGTTACACTTGGGGACCTAGAGGGCCTTGAGGCCATAGGTTCCCCACCACTGCATTAGTCTTTGGCATTGTCAAGTGGTTCAACATCAGAAATATTCTTTTATCAGTGAAAATAACACTAAAGAAGAGGCATTACCTTTTGTTTTGCTGCTGCACCCTAAGGAATACAGTATTTTTGCATCTGGCTGTTAACTAAAACCTTGCATATATATGGTGTGTCCCCCATTCAACTGTGAGTTCCTTGAGAAAAGGGACTATCTTGTCTTTCTATTTGTATCCTTAGAGTTTTTGACATAGTAAGTGGTTAATGATACTTTTATTTGCTCATTCATTCACTCCTATGTGAGTTTGGACAAGGTACTAAATTTCTCTGGATCCCAGTTTCCTTACCTGTGAAATGAGAGGATTGGATTAGATGACCACTAAATTCTCTTCCAACTCTATATCCCATGTTTACATTTATTGGAATTCAAGCTGAGTGAAGAAGCAGGAACTGAGTGGCCCATGGTCATAATGGTTAAGAGAGGTATAGCACCCCCTTCTAGGTTTACTCTCCAAATTCTCATTTGATGGTATTCTGGGTCCCTAGAAGTCAGACTACTGTTTTCATCAGTAATGGTTGGCTAGAATTGAGCAAAGATGCTACATATCTTATTACAGTTCAACAAGCATCTGTTAAGTACTTACTGTGTACAGGAAGCAATACCATACTAAACACCAAAGAAGAAACAATTTAGAAAAGATATGGTCCCTGCTCTCAGGGAGCTTATAGCCCAGTAGAGGACAAACATGCATAAATAGAAAAGCATAACACAGAACAAAACATGTAATGAACCTAGAGATAAAAGTAAAACAAAGAACCTTGCAGATAGGAAGAACTGAGTGGGTATACAAGGAGAAGTAGCCCACTAGAATGGGAATGGGTGAATCACAGCACTGGCTTAGCCTAGCCCTAGCAGGTTTAAGTGGAGCTGAAAGTGTCAATAAATGGAAGCTAAAAGGATTTGCCAGGAGAAGGTTGGATGTCCTTTTTCTATTCAAAGTTAATACTTAAATAGGAGAAAAGACTTGCCCATTTCCTAGGTGAGCTGGGCATCAACAGACACAGAATGAATTATTTAAAGTCACCAAGTGAACAGTGAGTAAAGGTGGCTACTAGAAGATATCATACAGTCTCTTGTATATCCACTGGACCATGCTGTCCCCCATTAATTCTAATTTAAAATTATTCAGTTCAATAAAAATGTAAAATGCTCTTCTCCATGAAAACTGCAGGCTTCTCTAATAACTTCCTGCTGCTATGGGTCATGCACAGTTGCCAATTTTTTTGTCTTAAGCTTCATCTAATATGATCCATGAGAACTCATTCACATAATTTTGTGTTCTCTCTTAGCAATTCTATAAAGTCAATATGCAAATCTGTATTTGATTGATCAAAATTCCAATGTCTCAACTAGCTTGATGATCATTTACTGTGCTGTTCTTAGCCAAGCTGGAAAAATAAAAATTTTCAGCATATTTTTAATGTCTAATTCTGTCTAGATACAATGTGATTAGGGGTAAAAAATAAAATTTTGATGAAACTAATTTAGTCTTAAATTGGATTTTCTATTTTGGAGGTAATTGTGTATATGTGTGTGTTTCTCTCTCTCTCTCTCTCTCTCTCTCTCTCTCTCTCTCTCTCTCTCT
>NW_027187281.1:4960701-5081057 GCF_028583685.1 Petaurus breviceps papuanus | reverse complement strand
TCTCTCTCTCTCTCTCTCTCTCTCTCTCTCTCTCTCTCTCTCTCTCTGTGTGTGTGTGTGTGTGTGTGTGTGTGTATGTACTTGCAGGAGACTGTCAGTTGGAAAAGCTGATTCTGCATTTTTACTTTGATAGAGACCAAAAATACCTCTAAATGTTAAATGCAAATCACAAATAAACCAAGTTCTGTGAACAGACCATAGCATTCACAGCTCCAAGTGTATTGAGGAAAGAGGGAGATATTTAAGGGTAATTGTAGGAGACCAACTGGTACAATATTTAGATTCGAGTTCCTACAGTTTCTGTTATCTTAAAAATATGTTCTCTCCTGACAGTTACATGTTCAAAACTTGAAACTCTTTTTAATGTCTATGAAATAATTACTACTGTAATTTCATGCAGTTTGTATTTGCTGTTATTGGTAATACATTATAACTTAAAATCCTATTGCTAGATTTCCCCAACTTATAATGTGAAAGCATAAGAAATAATTGGGAATTCCTTTTCTATACCCAAAATGGACACTTCAGGCCAGGGATGTAAACAACAAATCCCTTATGGTGTCAGATTCTGTGGCACCTACAATTGCTTGAATCCAATTGTAAACTATAAGAGGTTGAATCTACCAGAGTCCAAATCTTCTATTTGCAAATATGTGTCCAGGGAAAGTTTAGTCACCATACTAGTTACCCAAGTTTTATAGATTCTGAGTCCCAGCCATTCAATACATATTGGAAAGGTTTCACAGAATCATGGAATTAGAAAGGACCTCAGGTTTTAACTCAATCTGGACTCTTAACAAGAATTTTCTTTGTAATATCCATAATGAATCCAATCACTGCTTAAAGATCTCCAATCATCGGAAACCCCATTACTTCCTAAGCCACCCCATTGTACTTTGGGACAGTGGTAATTTTTAGAAAGTTGTCTTTTATAATGAGTCAACTTGTACTTGTTGCTCTCAGCTCTGTTCTCTAGGGTCAAGTAAATGTGTCTAATCCTTCTGTACAGCCTTAATATTCCAGTAGATACATGACCTCATTAGCATAGTTAATTCCTCTAATAATGCAGATCACAATATATTTATATTGATCCATCCTATTCATACTTTTTCATATCTTCCCATAAATTTACCATGGGTCCACCCCATCTTCTGAGGATTTTCCTCATGTTCTGTTGATATTTCATGCATGTCAATAAAATATTAACCCTAATTCTTGCTATGTGATTGGTCCATCTTGTTTTCTGATATTACAATTTTCACATACTTTGAAATTCATCATTTTAATATGTCAAAATTGCCTCTCACCCACAATATGCCCACCCATTGCCCTTTGGAGGATCCCTGACTTCAGTTCTTTAGAAAGTATATGCAAAGCCAAGCACAAACAGCTCTCCAGAGGACTGCTGCTGTGAACAGCTTTAAGATTCTGATCACATAGTACAGTGAACTCTCTATTTATTCAGCCATAAACTAAAGCAAAACATTCACAGAAACCAAAGTACAGCATTCAGAATGTTATAACATAACAACTTATCACTAAATTGACCATGTAGTTTTCAGCAAAGTAGCTACAAAGTTTTAAACAAAAGATATCATTTAGTAAGGCCTTAACTCAGTAATCCTTAAGGAGCAAGTTTCCTGGGGGCAGAGCCAAGATGGCAGCACAGAAGCAGGAAAACTCCCTGCGCTCCCCCCATAACCTATAAAAATGACTCTAAACAAACTTTATGGCTATAGAACCCACAAAGTGATAGAGAGAAACAAACATCCCGCTGAAGACAGCCCAGCAGGCATACAGAAAGGATTCATCGCAACCTGCTGGGAGCAGAGCCTAGCCTTGCACACACCCCGCGGTTTTAACCTCAGGGTGGCCCAACCAGCTGCAGCTAGGGGGTCTTAGGGAAAGTGGATCACCAGCAGCTGTGGTGGTTTCCATAATTATCAACCCATAGATGCCAAAGACAGAGTGAGAGGTCAGTGTAGACTTGGAGAACAGGGAGTCCAGGAATGTGCTCTGGCATCTGCTCCAGGAGGGAGAAGTGGCTGAGGTGTGGCCAGGTGACAGCTCCTGGCTTGCAGATTGTAGGGGCATCAAGAAACCATTCTGAGGGGTAATTGCTCTTGCATTAACCTGCTTGGATCTGGAATGCTATCTAGGGTGGAAGTCCTGGGGTAGGTGACCAGTCAGCCAGAGCATGTGGAGGCTTCAGAGAGGGCAACCAACTAATAGCTCTGGCACCTGTGAAAACCCCAGCAATTTGGGAAAAAAGCTCTCCTCTCTGGAAGCAGAGTTCTACTGTGGCAAAATGCTCAAAAGTAAAGTAATTGAGTGGCAACATGAGCAAGCAAAGGAAGCACAGCAAGCTGACTTTGGATTCATATTTTGGGGACCAAAAGGATCAAAGCATGGAACAGGAGGAAGACAACACAGTCAGAACTCCTGTATGCAAAGCTTCCAAGAAAAATATGAATGGATTATAGGCCATAGAGGAACTTGAGAAGGATTTTGAAAACCAAATAAGAGAAGTGGAGGAAAAATTGGAAAGAGAAATGAGAGTGATGTAAGAAAATCATGAAAAGAGAGTCAACAACCTTCCTGAATAAAATAATATCTTAAAAATAGACTAACTCAAATGGCAAAAGAGGCTCAAAAAGCCAATGAGGAGAAGAATGCCTTAAAAAGCCAAATTTCCCAGATGGAAAAAAGAATCTTAAAAGCTCATTGAAGAGAATCATTGCTTCAGAATTATATTGGAGCAAATGGAAGCTAGTGCCTATAAGAAATCAAGATATTATTAAACAGATCCAAACAAATGAAAAAATAGAAGGCAATGTGAAATGTCTCATTGGAAAAATCACAGATACAGGAGAGATAATTTTAAAATTATTGGACTACCTGAAAGCCATGATCAAAAAATAACCTAGAAATCATCTTTCAAGAAATTCTCAAAGAAAATTGCCCTGATGTTTTAGAACTAGAGGGCAAAATGGAGGTTGAAAGAATCCACTCATCTCCTCTTGAAAAAGATCCCAAAAAGAAAACTCCTAGCAATATTAGAGCCAGGTTCCGAAATTCCCAGATCAAGGAGAAAATATTACAAGCAGCCAAGAAGACACAATTTGAATATTGTGAAAACACAATCAGGATAACACAGGACCTGGCAGCTTCTACATTGAGGGATCAAAGTGCTTGGAACATGATATTTTGGAGGACAAAGGACCTGGGTTTAAAACCAAGAATCACCTACTCAGCAAAACTGAGTATCATGTTTCAGGAGAAAATATGGCCATTCAGTGGAATAGAGGATTTTCAAGCATTCTTGATGAAAAAACCAGGATTGAATAGAAAATTTGACATTCAGATACAAAAAGCAAGAGAAGGTAAAAAGGGAAATGAAATCATAAGAAACTTATCAAAGTTGAACTATTTACATTCCTTCATGGAAAAATGTCTATATAGGAGGGTATATGGACGTATGAATACATATGTGAGGGTGTATGTATATGTGTACATGTATACATAGACAAAGGACACAGGACCAATATAATAGGAAGGGATGATACTTAAAAGAGAGAGAGAGATAGTGATTAATGATCTCAATGGGTTGTCCATCCAAATGTATATTATAGGTTGGACAAGAGACATTCTTCATACATTTATTTTAAATGAATATGGATTTCATATAGGAATCATTTTAATGTCCCAGATCTTGAGGTGATTAATATACTATCATAGACAAATAGGAACATCCATAGGTCCCCCACTGCATCCTGGGCCACCTCCAGTCATCCTAATTTATATATGGCCCCTGGATCTATATGGCTGTGGAGGAGAAAGTGAGGCTTGTGACTTTGCACAGCTCTCCCTCACTAAAATCAAATCAACTGCAAGCCATGTCATCATCTTCCTGATGTCATGGTCCTCTGAGAATGAAGGACAAACCACACAGATATAACCATAGGACCTAAAATCAATAGAGAATACCTTTTCCACATGGACAGTGGCAAATACCTTTGGTGAATGTAAAATCTTCCTGCATTATGCCTCCTTCAACATGAATGATCAGTATATTATTAAACAAAGTTATTTGCTGTTACATCTTTTAATGATTTTTACTTTTTTGGAGAAGAGTTTTTAATGGTGATATTTTGCTCAAATAAATCAAATGCTTTTTTAAAATAGTCAATAAGTTCCATACTTCTCATGCTTTCAGCAAGGATGCCCTTAATGTGTGTGTGTGTGTGTGTGTGTGTGTGTGTGTGTGTACTCTATTAAGAATTCTGCAGAGATTTGAGAAAAGGCATATGAATTCACTTATTGATATTCTATTACCTATGTCTACCTATATTCTTTTTATTTTTTGAAGATGGCTATTATGTTCCTTGCCCTAGTCATGTCTACTTTCCTCAATAAATCCTTATGCATACAGATTCTAATCAATTTTTCTGTCAGAGACTCCCTCCATATGCCTTTTAGCTTGTCAATAACCTTCCTAAAATATGATGTGTAGAAATGAATAAAATATTGAATTTGTTGGAGGTCATTGTATAGCAGAATTATTTCCTTCTTAATTTTTCATGCTCTGCCTTTATTAATAAATCCTAGGTTCTTTTGGCTCTTTTCTATTCCTCTCTACTTTATTCCAATGTCTTCCTTCTTTTACTCATTTCCTATTTTCCATATACACAGCTTGACTGTACATATTTGTTTTCTTGCTGTCTCTCTCATTATATTGTGAGTTCCTTGAGAACAGAGACTATTTTTTCCCCTCTTTTTGTATCCCAAATGCTTAGCATAGTACCTGGTACATAGTAGCTACTTAATACATGTTTATTGACTGGGGGTAGGGGGGAATGTTGCAATGATATACTTTTGACTCATTCAATTTGTAATACACTAAGATGACCAGACTTTTAAAAAAGTGAACAAGTTTTTATCCATGTGTCTGCTCTCCTGAAAGGACAGCTGATTATAAAAAAATGCAAGTGTAGAAATTTTCATTTGTTTAATCTTGCTAAATTTTATCCCATTATATTCATCCCATTGTAACCTGTGTGTATTTTTTTTTGTTCTTGACTGTGTTATCTAATGTGTTTGTTATCCCTTCCAGGTTTGTGTCTTCTTCAAATTTGATAAACATGTCTTTTGTGCCTTCAGCCAAACTATTTAGAAAAGGATTGTACAAAATAGAAATAAAGACAGCTCCTTGGTATGTTACATGTACATGATGCAGACACTTCTTCTCCAGACACATGATATTTTCATTGATTGTCCCTCATACCTGAAATGTTCTCTCTCATCTCTGCTTCCCAGCTTTCCTAATTTCTTTCAAGTCCCAGCTAAAATTCCACCTTCTACAAGAAACCTTTCTTGATCTACATTAATAACATTAACCCCAATTTGTCATTCATATAGCTTGTTTTTATATAATTGTTTGTATATTATCTTCTCCATTAGACTGGGAATTCCTTCTTGAGAGTAGGGACTGTTTTTCATTTCTCTTTTTATTCTCAGCACTTAGCACAGTGTGTAGCACCTATTAATACATACTTACTAGACCTCATTTCTTCTGAAGTAGACAAAATGAATGTAGCCTTCCTCCCTTTATAGAGAGTTGAAAATTTCAAATGTCAGTACACAAATTCTGTTGTGGATCAAGAAAGATGTTTAATGCTGCATATTTCAGGTTTTCCAGTTAGAAAAAGAAAGCTAGTCTACCAAAATAAACTGAGGTTACTGGATGTAATGGGAATTTGAAGATCTTTCCTGCCCCTTAATAGACCCAAGGAGAATTTGAAGACCTTCTCTGCTTTGAAAGTAAACTCTGCCCCCTAATAGGTTGAATGTAGTCACATGGAGCCTGTGGTGGGAGGAGTTTGCTGAAGGGTGGAACAGAGCCACAGGAAGCTGGAAGCCAAAGGTAGTCTAGACGGCTGGGGGAGAGGACTCTCAGGGAAGGAGTTAGATAGGCTCCTGAGTAAATATTGATCTTGTGTTGGTTTGTGGGAAGGCTAAAGAATGCTATGGCTCTCTCTGTTGTTATGACTTATTAATTTCTTTGCTAATATGTTGGAATCATCTTACTGGTTTCGGGATTCAGTTTTCTGGTGTCTAAATAAATGCTTTGCTTGTGTCCTCTATATGGAGAGTTTGTTATATTTTGTGATCAAGCTCAATGTGGGAATATTTATAGTCTTGATCTTCATTGTGATTGTGGATACTGTAAATATTGAATTGGCACTACACTGGGTTAAGCATCTTACCCATGGACAACCAGAACCTCAAACAGCTCTGTGAATCTGCAGAAACAATGGGATTGGTCAAGGGAAAGGAAAAGAAGAAACTATGATTGCTCTTTTGTGGTCAGAATTGGTTAGCACACCTACAGATATCAACCCTGAGTACAATTTGCTAGAGTGAAATTATTTGCATGTTATATATACATACATGGTCCCATCTATTAGAGAGATTCCTAACTATTTGGAGACACTTTTATTTCTGCAATGTATTCATTTTAATCTGATCATAAGAAAAAAATACAAATGTAACTTTGCAACAAAGAAGGTTGCCTAGATAGTTGTCATCTCCCTCCAGACTAACTTCAATCCTTTAAAACTTTGGGGGTCCAGACATACAACCATTTTTAAATGTACCTACCTTCATTGTCATCTTGCCCACACTTCTTAATCTTGTTCAAATATGAAGGAAATTTTATCTAATGCCTTCATAAAATTCAGGTCTGTATATCTATCACTAGTCTTACTGAGACCCTGTTAATGCTGATGAAGCCATGTTATTCTTAATGATCATGGCTCACTTTTCTTAGGATCACCAGGTCATCAATTTGGAGCAGTTTTAAACCCTCACAAACCAACCTTTTGAATTTTCTAGGAATTTCAATCAATCTCACTGTCCCCTAGTGTAAAGACTAACCTCTTCTATTTTTATGAAAATCAAGATAACATTTTCCTATTTCTGTACCTGCACCAACTGTCATGCACTCTCTGATTTGTTCAGAGATTGTCGAAAACAGTTCAGCAATCATTTTTGCTATTTCTTTCAGTTCTTTGGTATCTAATTCATTTGGGCCTGCTAAACTGAACTCATTTGTTGCAGCAAGTTACTTTCACAACTAAGTGCCTCCTCTAATCTACATTGATTTATACAATTAAATGCCCTATCTCCCCATCCCACCCCACACCACCCTCCATATAACATAAGCTCCTTGACAGCAGGAATTACTTCTTTTATTTTCATTTTGTGTTTGTATCTGTGGTGCCTAATAACAATAACAACTAACATTCATATAGTGCCTATTATGTGCCAGGCCTGGTGCTAAGGGCTTTGTAAACATCATCACTTTTGTTCCTTACAACAACACCGATAGGTAGATTTTATTATTATCCCCACTTTATAGTTGAGGAAACTGAAGCTAAGGGAGGTTATATGACTTACCTAAGGTCATCTAGCTAGTAAATGTCTGAAACTGTATTTTATTTGTCTTCCTGATTCCAGGCCCAACAATCTATCTGGTGTACCACCTATCCACCTCTATCCAATGCCTTGACAAATTTATATGCTTAATAACTGCTTTTCAAATTGAATTAGTACCTCCTAACTCATCTTAAGTTTTAGCTTTCTATGAACTATTTTTAATTCCTAGTCCATAATTTGTTGTCTTCATCAGATAAACCTAAGTGGCCATATAGACTAGCATCAGCAGTTTGGTAAAAGAATGTTGACTTCTATGATCCACAGTAACTTAAGTCTGATCTTTTGTCCTTCTGGTGCTCTGCCTCTGACCTGCTGTCATTTCTGGAAGACCGCCTCAGTGCTAGGAGAATGGTGTTTCTTCTCAAGTAGTAACCTGAGAGTTGTGTTCCAAGCAAAGGTAATTCTAATGTTACCCTCAAAAGTCCCAGTCTCTGCCCTATTTAAGGCAGGAAACACTGATACTGATGCAGAAATAACTAGCATCAAGATTCCTAGACAGGTGTATCAATATTGAGTAACCACAAGAGTGGGCATTCTGCTCTGAGTACTTCATGCAAGAAGATTTTCTGGCATTAACTAGGCAATTCCATTTTATTTGCTTTCTGGTTATAACACTAGTTGTCACCCTGTTAGGCTCCCAGTCTGAGGAAGGAGGTATAAATGCTCAGGTTTGGCCATTTTATCCTATCCTTGGAATCATAGTTATGAAATATTAAAATGGTTCATGGGAAATCTCTTTAACAATGGGATGTGAAGTTAGGATTCCAGCACTATGATAGGCAAGATCGCTCTCACCTGTCCAGTATCCAGAGCTGTCCTGTCTTCCCCTTGCCTGCATGAAGGTACACAAGGAAATACAAAGGACAGCTGCTTATGGGAAATAAGATTGGATCAGTCATAATCAGTCTTTGACAGAAGGAAAGGACACACTTTGAAATGGTTGCCAGGCCAAGTCAGCTAAAACAAGTCAGGGGAAAGGGGATAAGTTCAGCCAGTCCTTCTGTAAGTGTTTTTAATTCAGTAATCCAGCCACTGGAGCAAGCACTTATGCTTTCAAAACAAACAAACCCTACCCTATACCCAGTCTTGCACCTTGCTTTGTGTTCCTTTTGGTTTTGTCTTCTCTCTCTCTTGGAAGCATGGATTTGAGGAGGGGAATTGCTAATGTTGCTACCTCTGTTCCATGTGGCCTGGGTGAAACCCCACCATCTCCTTCCTCTCCATGTATTGAGTCCTCTTACTTCTCTTGAAAGTCTTAAAAAAACAAATAAGCAAATAAACACATGAACAAATGTGCTGCATTGAAAATTCTGCCCTCTGGTTCCTATCTTCAAGCTTTACCTCTTCCAGAACTAGGAAAAAATAAAATTCCCAGGGTGTTAAGTGACTTAGTCCAAGCCTTTCCAGGAGGACTATTAGACCATCCCTCCTTATGTTTATCACAATCTAATAAAAATTAAAGTGCATGCTTACTTTAATTTCTCAAATTTTGCTTACTTCAATGAAACATAAATAACTAGCATGATGACTGCTACACATAAGTGGACCATCATAATTTATGCTGACATCCTCTGTATAAATATTGCATTCAAAGAAAGGGATGGACCATCCAGAGTTACTGTTTTAATAGCTCCTGACATTGCTAGTGACACTTCTCTTACATAATAAAACCTCCCACACTGTGCCCACATCTGCCTTCTTAGTCTCATTTCACAATTTGTACTGAACTCTTTTTAAAAGCCTTCCACGAACAGGAGCAAAATAGGATTGGGCACAATCTTGCAATAATTAAAACATTGTCAAAATAGTTCAGAGCTCATGGTAGAAGACTTGGAAAATTTACAGGCCTGTCCCTGAACTGAGATGGAATATATCCAAAAGAACTATGGTAATTAGCTAATTAGCTTATCAAATCACTGGCAGTTGTTTTCTGGGATTTGTGCAAAATTAGAGAAGTGTTTTGAGGATTTGAAAGGGTTCTAATATGGTGCTGATTCATAACCAAGTAAAATTTTTTTCAGGTCACAATTGTCCAATCTAAGTCAAACTTTATGTGCAGCAAAATATCAGCAATTAATTTCCTTTTTTATAATAGGGCTTAATGATCACTGGATTTGAAGGTTCAAAGTTCTGGTTCTACCACTTATTAGCTATGTGAACTTGAACCAGGTAATTCATTTGTTTGAATTCCTCTTCTATAAAATGAAACAGACAGGAGGTAATCTTTGATGTTACTTTTATCAGTAAATTCTGACATCCCAATGGACCTTTTTTCAATGTCATCTTGTAATAATTGAAATCAATTATTGAATCTCTAATGACAGTGTAGTGTACAAAGAGGGAGTCAGAGGACCTGGATTCAAATTCTTTCTCCAATGACTTACTAGCTTACAGGCAAATCAGATTGTTGTTTAAGAGTCTGTATGAAAGACAGATGAAACACCAGGTGTGGCGGATGTCTTAGTTATCAGCTAGAACTTTAGTTATTCAGAGAGTTGTCCAGTTTGGTTGGAATAAAGAGCACAAGGAGAACAGTAAAGTTTAATAAACCTGGAAAGGTCAGTTGAAGACATGCTGTGAAAGAATCTAAATTTCTTTTTTTTTTAAGGATCTAAATTTCTAATAGGAAAGTTTGTATTTTATCAAAAAGCAATAAAGAGCTACTGACTATTCTTGAGCAAAAGTGTGATAGTCTATAAAATGAGGGGGTGGGAGAGGATAGACTTAGGTTTCAAAGGTTTCTTCTAGCTGTAAAACCTATGCTCCTATAAATTAGCTTAGCCATCTACAGAAGTCATACAACTGCAAGAGATGGTTAGTAAATACACCACTGATAAGATTAGGATATCTCTCAAAATCTTATCCTGCCTTTCTAAATGTGACTAATGAGAGCTGTGGGAACATATGAATATGAGTATAAACAGAAGAATGGTGAGTTGCATGCAATCTAGGAAAGGGAAAGCCAAGGAATCAGAACTCATTAGTGCTCTTCTAGGACTATCCAGGACATAGGATGCCCTGACTGACTGGAGTGAGGTTTCCTATCAGCTTAGATCTCTAGAGTGGAGATGGTATCTAGTAAAGATTCCTAAAACTATGGCCTGCAGGCCAGATCTATCCCCACCTATTTTTTATATGGCATTACAAGCTAAGAATTGTTTTTATATTTCAAAATAAAGTTTTGTTGTATTTTAAAAGGTAAAGAAATTTCTTACTCATTTGTTCGGTCATTTCTGACTCTTTGTGATTACGTTTGGGTTTTGTTTTGGCTTTTGCACAGATACTAGAGTTGTTTGCCATTTCCTTCTCTACCTCATTTTACAGATGAGGAAGCTGAAGCAAACAGAATTAAATGACTTTCCCAGAGTCACACAGCTAGTAAATGTCTGAGGCCAGTTTTGAACTCAGAACTCTATCCACCGTATGATCTAGTTGGTCACAAGTAAACAGGTGCTAGTAGGATTTCATATCTCAGATTGTTTTTTTTTTTTTTGCTGACACCTGAATACATGAAGTAAATCTGATTTGCTGTTTAATGGGAAAAGCCATTAAAATATTCTATTTTCTCAAGGTGAGAATGAATTATACAGTTAGGGCTAGAAGGGACCTCTAAGAACACCAAATCCAGTTCTCCTTATATGTCCCATTTTATACATGAGAAAACTGAGACCCACAGAGGTTAAGTGGATAAGGTGCTGGAACAGCAACTAGAAGGTTACTGGTCCTCTTGGCAATTACGTTTTTCAAACTGTGACTTAATAAATTGGCATTCTGGTTTTGCTAATTATTTCATGAAAACCTCATGAGCCCTGGGTAAACTGGTGAAAAGTGAATATTTGAAGCAGCAAAACTGAGGACCAAACCATGTATCTGCATGAGAGTTCCAAGGAGCAAACTGTCTCTAAGGATGTGTTTGCGTAGTCAGACAATTTCTTTGCTCCCTCTTCATACTTATTTCTCTCTTTTAATTTCAACCTTCCATGTTATCTGAGATCTGAACTCCCTTTAGGGAGTTCAAAATTAGGTACAATACAGTTTAAAACATCGAAGCAGAATCAAAATGGTTTGAAGTATAAGGCTTTTTGATATGCATGACAAGGTTTGAGTCAATGTGCTTTCTGTAAACTTAATAATTTCATAGTCAGGACATTCAAGGGTGATTTAGTAGCCAAAAAGAATATGCTGTCATAGAAACTGAATCTCCCTGAATTATGGAAAAGCAGTACCTGAAATTGCCTGTAATCCATGATAATATCCATCAATTGAGCTCTGCCTCCATTTTACAAAAAAATGAATGTTCAAATATCCACCCCCTTGCCTCAAATGAGGGACTTGGAAGGATTGCTGAGTTTCCTATTCTTCATCAAGCCTGTAGACTACTAAAACTGACAGGGGTCAGAGATTTAGGATCATCAGGTCAAAGATTTTGAGCTGGACCTTAAAGGTCATCTGATCCAATCTCCATTTTATAGATGAAGACATTGGGACTTAGAGAGGATCAGTGGCATCTGGTTGCATAGCCATTGTGTTAGAGGCAGATTCAGGACTGGAACCCAGTTCTCCTGGTTCCCAGTCTGTCTACCATGGTGGTGCCATTTACTAACTCTGAAGGCAACAGAGAATTCTCAAGTCAAATTGTCTTTTGTCAGATGTTCCTGCTGAGAGTCGGCCACCAGGACAGGCTTGTCTAGTGGATGTGTGAGGTACCATCTGTTGGCTTGACATTTCAGGTGTCCAACTGCCACCAGCAACAGTACTGGGAGTTAGCAGGGGAGCCTCTCAGAAACTCTCCATGAGGAGGAGACAGATGCTCCCCGTAGCCAGGGACAGATAAGCTGGGCAGAACACAGCTCACTCAGCAGCTGTTGTCTCCCTAACTGATATCCTTCACCATGCTGACCTCAGCAGTAGCTGCTTGGTTTCCAGTTTTATTTTGAATATGTTGGAGCATACGGTATGGGAACATATTTATTGGTGGCTTCTGACATTTTTTAGTAGCAGAAACACCATAGAAAAGAATGTGATTATGGAGCTCTTGTAGACATCCTGGGCCCCTCCCTCTACCTTCTCTGATGCAATTACCTAGTGAGGCTCTTGGGACCCCAATTTCTTTCTGGACTATATAATTCTCCTTTTTCTTTCTGTTCTTTTTTATTTTTTTTAATCAAATGCTTTATTAACTTCTAGTTTACATCATTCATTTCTGCAATATTTTGAGTTACAAATTTTCTCCCTGTTTTTCCCCTACCCACCACCCCAAAATAGCCCACTGGATATCCCCACCTGCAATCTGCTCTCTCCCATATCTCCTCCCCTACCCCCTCCGACTTTCCAGTAGGGCACAGTGGATCTCTATGCCCCAGTGCCTATATATCTAATTTCCAAGTTCCATGTAAAATAATATTAATAATAGTATTTTAAAACATTGAATTCTAGATTCATTCATTTCCTCCCTTGTCACCTGCCCTAAGTGGAAAGATAAGCAATTCAATATAGGTTGTACATGTGTAGCTATGCAAAACATTTTCCTAGTGGATATATTGTAAAAGACTGACTATATTTCCATCCCTCCTATCCCACCTTGCACTTGTTCTATTCTTTACTTTGATCCTGTCCATTTTCAAAAGTGAGTGCTTCCAACTTCTCTCCCCACCCCATCCTGCCCTCCCTTCCATCATCCCCCCTCACATCTCCTTCCCCCCTACTCTCCTGTAGGGTGAGATACCCTATTTAGTGTGTATGTCATTCTCTCCTTAAGCCAAATTCAATGAGAATAAGATTGACCCATTCCCTTTTCCCTTCCTGTTTTCCCCTCTATTGTAACCATTTTTCCTTGCCTCTTCTATATGAGATAGTTTACCCCATTCTGTCTCTCCCCATCTCCTCTCATTATATTCCTCTCCCACCTCTCAATTTCACCTTTTAAGTATCATCCCTTCCTATTATATTGGTCCTGTGCCCTCTATCTATGTATACCTGTACACATATATACACACATTCACATATGTATTCATATGCCTATATACCCTCCTATATAGACATATATATGTATGTATATATGGATATATGGATATATATACACACATTTCTCTTCCCTTCAACTATTCTCATACTGAGAAAAGTTTCATAAGTTATAATTATCATTTTTCCATGTAGGAATGTAAATAGTTCAACTTTGATAAGTTCCTTATGATTTCTTTTCCATTTATCTTTCCATGCTTCTCTTGCTTCTTGTATCTGAATGTCAAATTTTCTATTCAACTCTGGTTTTTTCAGCAAGAATACTTGAAAGTCCTCTATTCCACTGAATGACCATATTTTCCCCTGAAACATGATACTCAGTTTCACTAGGTAGGTGATTCTTGGTTTTAATCCCAGCTCCTTTGCCCTCCAGAATATCATATTCCAAGTCCTTTGATCACTCAGTGTAGAAGCTGCCTGATCCTGTGTTATCCTGATTTTGTTTCCACAATATTCAAATTGTTTCTCCCTGACTGCTTGTAATATTTCTCCTTGATCTGGGAATTCTGGAACCTGGCTATAATATTCCTAGGAGTTTTCTTTTTGGGATCTTTCTCGAGAGGTGATCAGTGGATTTTTTCAACCTCTATTTTGCCCTCTGGTTCTAAAACATTAGGGAAATTTTCCTTGAGAATTTCTTGAAGGATGATTTCTAGGTTATTTTTTTTATTATGGCTTTCAGATAGTCCAATAATTTTCAAATTATCTCTCCTGGATCTATTTTCAAGGTCAGTGGTTTTCCCAATGAGATATTTCACATTGCCTTCTATTTTTTCATTTGTTTGGATCTGTTTAATAGTATCTTGATTTCTCATAAAGTCACTAGCTTCCATTTGCTCTAATATAATTCTGAAGCAATGATTCTCTTCAGTGAGCTTTTGAGATTCTTTTTCCATCTGGCAAATTTGGCTTTTTAAGGCATTATTCTCCTCTTTGCCTTTTTGAGACTCTTTTGCCATTTGAGTTAGTCTATTTTTTAGGTGTTATTTTCTTCAGAAATGTTGTTGACTCTCATTTCATTATTTTCTTGCATTGTTCTCATTTGTTTTTCCAATTTTTCCTCCACTTCTCTTATTTGGTTTTCAAAATCCTTCTTAAGGTCCTCTATGGCCTGTAACCAGCTTGTATTTTTCTTGGAAGCTTTTGGTGCAGGAGTTCTGACATTGCTGTCTTCCTCCTTTTCCATGCTTTGATCCTTTTTGTTCCCAAAATAGGAGTGTAAAGGTGGATTGTTCTGTTTGCTTTACTTCCCTTGTTTGCTCATATTGCCCCTCAATTACTTGATTTTGGGGCTTTTTGCCACAGTAGAACTCTGCTACCAGACAGGGGAGATTCATCCCAATCTCTGGGGTTTTCTCAGCTGCTGAAGGTATTAGAGTGGGTGCTCTCTCTGGACCCTCCATGTGTTCTGGAAAGCTGGTCACACACCCCAGGACCTCCATCCTAGACCGCAATCCAGATACAAGCAGGTTAAAGCAAGAGCAATTACTCCTCATACTGGTTGCTTGGTCCCCCTTCAATCTGCAGGCCAGGAGCTGAAGCTTCCACGTGGTGCCAGCTGCATGGCTGCAGCACTTCAGTGGCTTTTAACTCCAGGGGATAAAGGCCGACCACACTCCCAAACTACCAGATCCCAAAGTCCACACTGTACTGACCTCTAACTTTGTCCTTAGCATCTATGGGTTGATAATTCTGGAAACCCCCACAGGTGCTGGTGATCTGAAATACCTCCAGTCAGTGGCTGGTCAGGCCACCTTGGGGCTAAGACCTCCTGCTCTTGCAGGGCTGGGCTTGGCTCCCAGAGCACTGTGCTGGCCACTTCCTGCTGGCCTGCCAGGCTGTCCTCAGCAGGAGGCTTCTCTGTGTCATTTTGTGGGCTCTTTATCTCCAAAGTTTGTTCAGAGTCAACTTTTACATAAATTGGGGGGGATGGAAGCCAGAGCCCTGAGGAAGTACTGTTTCTACACCGCCATTTTGACTCAGCCCCTATTCTCAGCCTCAGACTTCTATTCTTCGTTAAGCAGGCATTTCATTATTACTTTGGGATCACCATGCCAGGTACAGAATTCATTTCTTCCAGAAGTTCTGGTTTGCTGCTTTCCCCCTAAACTGAGAACCCCAGACCTGAATCCTATTTCTGGCACTTAATAGTTAGTGATTATGGGCAAGTCTCTTCATCTTTCTTGCCTTCAGTTTTCTAATCTGCAAAATGAGGTGTTGAACTCATTGTCTTCTAATGTCTTTTGGTGCTATAAATCTATGATCCTATTATACTTTCCATTCTCCATTCCACATTTTAATAACTGGCATTTATATAGGACCTACTATGTGCCAACACTATGCTAAGTGCTTTACAAATATTAAATCATTTGGTCCGCACAACAGCTCTGAGAGACAGGTAGTATTGCCCCCATTTTATAGTTGAGGAAACTGAAACAACTTGGGGATAAATGAGTTTACCTGAGGTCACACAGCTAGTAAGGGCCTGACACTGTATTTAAATTTATCTTCCTAAATTCAAGCCCAGAATTTTATCCATTGCACCAACTAGCTGCACAAATATGATTTGATGCTAACCACAACAATGAGAAGTAGGTGCTCTTATTATCATAATTTTAAGTTGAGGGAAAGTTAAACAAATAGGGGCTGAGTGACTTGCCCAAAGTCACATAGCTAGTAAGTATCTGAGACAGGTTTGAACTCAGGTCTTCCTGACTACAGGTTCTGGTCTCCGTCCATCTGGCTACCTAGCTACATTTTAAGAGCAAGACAGGTAAATAGGAACATTTTCAAAAGAGGAAAACTAGAATAGGGAATGATTAAGTTGAGAAAAAGAAGGCTTAAAGAAGGCCCTACTACTATCTAAATAATATAAAGGGCTCTTGATGGAAGAACAATTAGGTCTATTCTGTGTGGCCCTAGGAGATCTAATCAGTATCAGTGGGTAGAAGTTACAGGGAATGAGATTTCAAATAGCTGGTAATACAAAGAGTAATTAGGTGGCACAATAGATAGAGCTCTGTATTTGGAGTCAGGAAGACCTAAGTTCAAATATTACCTCAGATCCTTGTTGTCCCTCAGCAAGATGCTTAACTTTTTGTGCACGTGTCTGTGTGTGTGTGTGTGTGTGTGATTTATGTCTTTGAATATGTATACATATGTGTTATGTATATTTTTCTTTAAATATTTCCCAATTACATGTAACTTTTAACATTTTCAGTTCAAAATATTCTCTGTCCTTCTTGCATCATTCTGTCCTTGAGAAGGCAAGGAATTTGATGCTGATTATACATGCGAAGTCATGTAAAGCATATTTCCACAGTAGCTGTGTTGCAAAAGGAAACACAGACCAAAAAAAAAGATCCAAAGGAAAACAAAATAAAACAAAATGTATGCTTCTATCTTCATTCAGAGTTCATTAATTCACTCTCTAGGGGTGGATAGTTTTTTTTTTTATTATTATAGGTCCTTTGGAATTGTCTTGGATCATTGTCTTGAGAGAGTAACTAAGTCTTTCACAGTTGAGCTTCCTTACAATATTGCTGTTACTGTGTACAATGGTCTCCTGGTTTTGCTCACTTCATTCTGCATGAGTTCATGTAAGTCTTCAAGACTTTTTCTGAAACCACCCTGCTTATCATTTCTTATAGCACAATACTATTCCATCATATTCATATACCACAATGTGTTCAGCCATTTCCCAACTGATAGGCATCCCTTCTTTGTCATTACAAAGAGAATTGCTATAAATATTTTTGTTCACATAGGTCTTTTCCCCTCTTTTTATTTTAAATCTCTTTGGGATAGAGTCCTAGTGATGGTGTTGCTGGGTCAGAGGGTATGCAGAGTTTTATAACCTTTTCAGTTTAGTTCCAAATTGTTCTCCAAAATGGTTGGACTGCTCGATTTTTCCTCCATCTCAGTTTCCTCATCTGTAAAATCATGATAGTAATGTCATCTAACTGAAATGGTTACTGTAAGTCTATAAAGACTGTTATTTCTATTATTAACATTTCTTGTACCTGGGAAAAGTATATAAAATACACTCAGGGTAAAGAAAAAATCACTAGAGAATGGCAAAACTCTCAGAGGCTATAGAGACAGACTTCAGTCCTTAAGACACAAGGCTTTATAGGGTCTGGAGGTAGAAATGTCAACCACCATTAAATGAGGAAGAAACAGAAAGATTGGAACACCCAGAGGGTGCTTGATGGAATCTATCAATGGAAGAGAGAGCAGAATAAGCCTGGGACAGAAAAACTTATCTAAGGTATAGCTCTAGGGCTAATTATTTTTGTAGCCTTGGTCTGTTGAAGGATAAGTGCCATTACTACTCTGCTGATTTCAACATCCTGGGGCAAAGCTCTAGTATTCCCATCCTAGTGCATCACTGAATTCAATTCACCATAAGAAAACTTTCTTGGATAGAGCTGTTCAAAAATGGAATGGGCTGCCTCAGGATATGCTATTTTCCACATTATCAGAAGCATTTAAGGAGAGGCTTTATTCCTCTGTCCAAATGTTGTAATGAGGATTTTTGTACCAAGTGGAACATCGGACTAAGCGATATCTCAGATCCCTTCCAAGTCTAACTTCTTCCATCTTATGATATCTCCGGCCTCTTGTTTCCCATTCACTGTCCTACAGGATCATAGCAATTTGTCATCCTAACACCAAGGTGCTATACCACATCCGATTTTTCCAACATTTGGCTACTGCCCAAATAGTACATCAACAAATCCCTCTTCTCCCCCTTGACTTTCTTAATACTTCCTTGATTTCTGTGAACAAATCAACTATTTTCAAAGGCCAAAAACCACCCTGTCTACTTCTTTTCATAAATAGGTGAGAACGTCCTTCACCAGAGAAATTCTGCTTGCTCTTCTACTTCTCCTATTTCCCTTTCCCTCTGCTTATTTGCCACAGAATGGAAAAAAAAAATATTGGGGACATTGTCCATAGCTTGTCCCTCTCTACCCTTTCATCAGATTTCAAATTCTAGAGCTTTTTTCTTGAATGGTATTTTGTAGATCTTTCTTCTGTTCTTTAACATGTAGCACAGTATTTGGCACATAATAGGTACTTAAAAAGTGTTTGTTGATTGATTGATTTTCCTGCTTTTCTGACTTCTTTCCAAGTCACTACCGTATATCTCTCTTCCTCAATTCCTATCAAATTATCTTCATCACTCTTCCCTCTCTGGTCTTTCGTCTCTTGATTCATTTCTGAATACAGAAAGGAAATGCATTTTTGTTCAACAACTTCTACGGTGAATCGTATCCCAAATTCTAACCCATTTTTTTCCCTCTGAATAGCCAACCAGCTGTGGTGTTGCCTAAAGAACACTGTACCATGAGTTATAAAAGCCAAAGGATAGTTCTATCTCTGCCTTGAATTAGCATGTGGCATGAAGCAAAGCACCTCATTTTCACCATCTGAAAATTAAGGGATTGGATCAGATAATCTAGTGCTTAGCACAGGGCCTGGCACACAGTAAGTGCTTAATTAATGCTTATCCCTATCTACTTACCCTTGTTGACTTGACTGGTATTTACTCTAGACAGAAGAAGCTAGGTGGCTCAGTGAAGAGAGTAATGGCCTGGAGTCTGGAAAACCTCAAGAGCTAATAAACATTCATTAAATGCCTGGTGTGTTGCTGGATGAGACAGAAGGTACTGAGGAAGTATGAGGAGCAAGGTTGATGGGATCTTGCAAGATAAAAAGACTTCCCAAATATGAGTTTGTTCCTGGCATCACAGAGTCATCAAAGCAGTCCAAAATGAGTGCAGCTGGGTAGGAAATGAAGACATGTCTGAGGAGACGAGTTCAAATCTGAACTCAGATACTTATTAACTGCAACTCTGAGCAAGTCACTTAATTTCTGCCTGCCTCAGTTTTCCCAACTGTAAAATGGAAATAATGACAGCACCTAGATCATAGAATTTGCTTGAGGATTAACTCAGTGATATTTATAAAATGCTTTTAGCATAGGGCCTGGCACATATTATGAGCTTAATACATGCTTGTCCCCTTCCCTCTGCTCCTTCTCTTCTTGACTTGACTAAAGTCTTCCTTAGATCTTTCTTCTAGCTCTGTCATTCTGTAATTCTAACTTCTTTTCCATCTCTAACTCTAAGACCTAGTGAATTCCTCCACCGCTGGCACAACCCCAAATCTAATCAGTTGGACTATTGCTGTGGTCCATCTCTTTCCTGATTTGATTTCTGCCTTCTCTTTGTGTGTTCCCTAAGGCTCATCCATACTTCCACCCCACTCTTCCCCTTAGGAAACAAAGTTTAACTGACTATCAAATTCTGGGTAAATAGACTGTATGTGATTCACTGTGTGTGATATCAATCAGGAAAATCCATGGACTGATAATGAGGTCCTACTTCAATCTCCTATGAGTTCTGTGCAAAGGCTATACCAAAGTATTGATTCATTCTGTGGATATCTATTGAGCACCAGACTATTTCCTGACAAGAAGACTGAGTCCATTTTGAAAATTTTGAGCTAGTCCCTGAAAAAATCTAGGCTCATCAAACTTGAAGAGTTGGTCATATGAAGAGGAGGGATGACGAGGAGATACCACAACCATATCCAATGCTGTCAGCTATAAAAGAAGGGTACAATGGAATGGAGGAAGGACAGTGATGCTAGAAGAGGGAAGGGAGATAAGGGAATGCAATCTAAACTGATCAAATAGGAGAAATGGGACATGGACTGAACCTGGAGCCCTGCCACCCATCCATCAGGTGTGTAGTCATGATTGACAGGCTACAAGCATGATATGGCTAGAGATGACATGATTTTGTTGGAGCAGAACTATGTTTCCTATGGGGAAGAACTGAGCTGCCAACCAAATTTGATTGCCGAAGTCTCCACTTCTGGTTCTAACCTGGAGGCACATGTATTATTGACATGCAATGATCATTGCCTGGGAGGCAGAAATCCTGGTTCAAGTCCTAGCTGTGGGACCTTGAACAGGATTCCATCCCTGAGTTGCAGTTTTCTCATATGCAAAATAAGGGTAATAATACTTGCTGTACCTATCTTACAGAAGTGTTTTAAAAACCTTAAAACAATACATAAATGGTACATGAGCACACACAGATGGTGTATATATATATATAATTATATTATATCTTATAATATGATGTATATAATTACATATAATATTATGATATATAAATGTACACATTATATTACATATAATATATAATATAATATATGTAATAAGTAAATTATCATAAATTACATAATTATATACTGTGTGTTTATATATGTATTATGGTAGTATTATGTATGTAATATATTTTATTATATATTATATACCACATATACACACGCTACATATGTGTGTCTTTATATTATGTACATTCACATGGTACAGTGAATAGAGGGGTTGGACTTCAAGTTAGGAAAACCTAAGTTGAAATCTCACTGCAGGCATTTACTGGAAATGTGACAATGCTGGATAAGTCACCTAGACTCGATCACTTTCCTCATCTGTAGAATGGGAGTGATAACAGTACCTAGCTCACAGGATTATTGTGAGGATCAAATGATATAAAATTTGTAAGGCACTTTGCAAGACCTAGAGCACCATATTAATGATGATAATGATGATGAAGATGATGAAGATAATGATGTTTTACAAGTTGTCCCCAAAGTCTTGATGGAGTTTTAAGCTATTATAACTTAAGATTATGAAATACCTTGTATACACATGTCTATAGAACACACAGAGAAGCAGATGCTTTTGTTTAATCTGATAAATGGAAATGATGGCAAAGCCTTTTCTTCCAGGAGCAGGTAATGTGTTCTAGAGTTCTAAAATTCTTTCAGACTAGAAATTCTTGCTCATATCTGACCTAAATCCACTCTATTCTCAGTAGACACAGAAAAAAAGCTGTTGACCCTCACTTACATATCCTTGGAGTCTGTTCTGAAAGCATGGAAGAACATGCTTTCAAGTCTGCCTTATTCTAGAAAAAGACTTCAACATGTCTGCCTAAGTGGCAGCTCCTTGACCCAATGTGCCATGAATTTAGTAAAGTGCTGGGGCTGTGGTTTGAAGTGTATCAGCTCTTTTAGAATCAGTGGGAATTCCAAAATACAACTCCTACTCTGCAAGCATACCCTGTAACTGGCTTTGATGTTTACCCTATGTGGTAACTGAATCACTAGTATATAATCATCAGCTGCTTTGGGGAGATGATCAATATGGAAGGCTTTCTATAAAACCCAATTCTATTTTTGTATTATGCCTGTGGGTGAGATTCACTTTAAGTACCCAAAATGACAGGGCTCTCAGCAAAACTGACAAACGGAAATTATGTGGCTTTCTCTGTAATGTTTACAGCAAGAGAGAGGCTACTCTGATAGAAAAGGCATTGAGACAAAAGCTATTCTGAGACTGGATTGGCTGCAATTCCAAAACTGCCTGTCTTCTTCGAGACTGGTGGTACTTGAAGCTTGAAGTTTCCAATCAAATGTTGAGTCAGTATAAAGTTTGAATAAATCAGCATATATAGTCAGGACTTTCAAAGGCACTTCCCAAGATCCCTGTTATTTAGAGCAAGAAGACATGCATATATCATCTGCATTTGCAGCCATTCATTCAATCAATCTATCCTTCCCTCCATCCATCATTCACCCTGCAAACATTTATTCATTTCCTACTCTGTACAATGCACTGTTAAATGCTGGAAGGGAGACAGTGATATTCATTTAAAACCTGAGACTTCTGTTAATAAATATTAATTGATGGTGTTGTTGGGCAAGCAGTATATCCCTTAAGCATGCTTCATGAGGAACCATAAATAGACAAGTATTTAACATATTCATTAGATTATAAGGATGGGGGCATTATTTATTTTTTATTGGCAGCAGTAAAGTGTTTGACATATAGCTAGGTAGCACAGTGGATAGAGTACTAGGCCTAGAGAAAGGAAGACTCATAACTTTGTCAGTTCAAATCTGGCCCTGGGTAAATCACTTAACCCTGTTTGCCTCAGTTTCCTCATCTGTAAAATGAGTTGGCAAAGAAAACATCTTTGCCAAGAAAACCCCAAACAGGGTAATAAAGAGTCAAACTTTAGTGACTAACAACAAAAAAGTGTCTGAACATGTGTGTTTTAGTTTGGAGCATTCCCTATGCTAAATCTCTACCCACTAATGAAATTTGTCGACTCAATGAAAAGTTCCCATTTGAAATATTTGCACGGGGATATCAGACCAATAGTCACAAAGATCCTATATATCAGAGTTAAGGCTTGAATTCCTATCTCCCTTACTCCAAAGCCAGTCATTTATCCATTATACAAGGAGATCTCTCTTTCTTTTTCACTGAAGGAAAAATTAAGAGTCAGCATTAGATGAGCAGTAGAAATAAATGCCAGATTTCTTGATATCTGTTGTAAAACAAAGATAAATGCTATTTACTCTGTCTCCTTCATCTCTTGTTCCTTCCTTACAGCATGTAAGATATTCTGTCTGTGTCAAGATGGCAGAGTAGAAACAGGACCTCTGCACGGCTCCAGCTTCCACCTTCCTCAATTCATGTAAAAGAGGATTCTGAAAAACCTTTGGAGCTCAAAACCCACAAAATGACACAGAGAAGTTAACCTCCCACTGAGGACAGCCTGGCAGGCTGGCAGGAATTGGCCAGCGCAGTGCTCTGGGAGCCAGGCCCAGGCCCGCATGAGCCAGAGGTTTTAGCCCCCGGGCAGGCCAGACAAGACACAGACTGGAGGGACTCCAGATCACCAGCAGCTATGGCCGTCTCTAGAATTATTAACACATAGATGTGAAGGATAAAGTGAGAGGTCAGTGCAGTGTGTACTTTGGGACCAGTAGTCAGGAGTGGGTTGGCTTTTGCCCCTGGGGAAAGAAGCTGCTGAGAAGCCTTGGCGCAGCCAGCACCAAGTTGCAGCTTCAACTCCTGGCCTGCAGACTGTAGGGGGACCAAGTGACCAGTCTGAGGGGTAATTGCTCTTGCTTTAACCTGCTTGGATATGGATTGAGGTATAGGGTGGAGGTCCTGGGGTATGTGACCCGCTTGCCAAACCATGTGGAGGTTTCAGACAGGGCACCCACTGGAATACCTTCAGCAGCTGAGAAAACCCCAGAGATTGGGAAGAATCTCCCCTGTCTGGTAGCAGACTTCTACTGTGGCAAAAAGCCCAAAAGCCAAGTAACTGAGTGGCAACATGACCAGGCAAAGGAAGCAAAACACACAGAAGAATCCAACATTAGATTCCTATTTTGGGGGCAAAAAGGATCAAAGCATGGAACAGGAGGAAGACAGTAAAGTCAGAACTTCTGCACCAAAAGCTTCCAAGGAAAATACGAGCTGGTTAAAGGCCATAGAGGACCTTAAGAAGCAGATAAGAGAAGTGGAGGAAAAATTGGGAAGAGAAATGAGAATGATGCAAGAAAATTATGAAAGGAGAGTCAACAGCCTGACTGAGGAAAATAATACCTTAAAAAATAGACTAACTCAAATGGCAAAAGAGGCTCAAAAAGGCAATGAGGAGAGGAATGCCTTAAAAAGCTGAATTTGCCAGATGGAAAAAGAATCTCAAAAGCTCACTCAAAAAAAAAATCATTCCCTCAGATTTAGAATGGAGCAAATGGAAGCTAATGACTTGAGGAGAAATCAAATGCTGTTAAACAGATAGAAACAAATGAAAGAATAGAAAGCAATGTGAAATATCTCATGGGAAAAACCACTGACCTGGAAAATAGATCCAGAAGAGATAATTTAAAATTTGTTGGACTACCTGAAAGCCATGATCAAAGAAAGAACCTAGAAATCATCCTCCAAGAAATTCTCAAGGAAAACTGTCCTGATGTTTTAGAACCAGAGAGCAAAATAGAGGTTGAAAGAATCCACCAATCACCTCCTGAAAAAGATCCTAAAAGGAAAACTCCTAGGAATATTATAGCCATGTTCCAGAATTCCCAGGTCAAGGAAAGAATATTACAAGCAGCCAGGAAGAAACAATTTGAATATCGTAGAAACACAATCAGGATAACACAGGATCTGGCAGCTTCTACATTAAGGGATCAAAGGGCCTGGAATATGATATTCCGGAGGCAAAGGAGCTGGGATTAACACCAAGAATCACCTACCCAGCAAAACTGAGTATCATGTTTCAGGGGAAAATATGGTCATTCAGTGGAATAGAGGACTTTCAAGCATGCTTGAAGAAAAAACCAGAGTTGAAAAGAAAATTTGACGTTCACATACAAGAAGCAATAGAAGCATGAGAACGTAAACAGGGAAAAGAAATCATAAGGAACTTATCAAAGTTGAACTATCTAAATTCCTACGTGAAAAAATGATCATTGTCACTGATAAATCTTTTCTCAGTATGAAAAGAGATGAAGGGAATAGAAATATATATATATATATGTATGTGTGTGTGTCTATATATACACACATACATACATGCATACATATACATTACATACATACATATATAGTCTTTATCGGAGGGTATATATGCGTTTGATTTTATATGTGAATGTGTATGTGTGTGTGTGTGTGTGTGTATATATTACCAGTATACATAGATAGAGGGCACAGGACCAATTTAATAGGAAGGGATGATACTTTTATTTTTAATTTTTCAAATGCTTTATTAACTTCTGATTTACATCATTCATTTCCGCTAGATTTTGAGTTACAAATTTTCTCCCCATTTTTCCCCTACCCACTGCCCCAAAATAGCAGTCCCACAAGGTATCCCCTCCTCCAACCTGCTCTCTCCCATATTTTCTCCCATACACTTTCAACTTTTCCAGTGGATCTCTGTGCCCCAGTGCCTGTATATCTTATTTCCCAAGTACATGTAAAATAGGATTGCTAATAGTGTATGTATATGTTTGAGTATTTGATTTTAAAACTTTGAATTCCAGATGCATTCCCATCCTCCCTTGTCACCTACCCTTACTGGGAAGATAAGCAGTTCACTATAAGTTGTACATTTGTGGCTAATGCAAAACAATAACATAGTAGATATATTGTAAAAGACTTACTATATTTCCCTCTCTCCTATCACACTTCCCACTTGTTCTATTCTCTACTTTGATCCCATCTCTTTTCAAAAGTGGGTGCTTCCAACTTCCCTCCCCCCGAGCCTGCCCTCCTTTCCATCATCCCCCATCTCATGCCCTTTCCCCCATACTCTCCTGGTGGGTGAGATAATCTATTTAGTGTGTATTTCATTCCTTCCTCAAGCCAAATTCAATGGGAATAAGGTTGACCCATTCCCTTTTGCCTTCCTATGATTCCCCTCCATTGTAACCATTTTCCCTTGCCTCTCCTATATGAGATAGTTTACTCTATTCTGTCTCTCCCCATCATTATATTCCTCTCTCACCTCTTAATTTCACCTTTTAAGTATCATCCCTTCCTGTTAAATTGGTCCTGTGCCCTCTATCTATGTATACCTGTAAACATATATACACATATTCACATATGTTTTCATATTCCCATATACCCTCATATATATGTAACTGTGTGTATACACACACACACACACACACACACACATATATATATATATATATATATATATATATATATATATATATATAATTTATATATATTCCCTTCAACTACTGAGAAAAGTTTCATATGTTACAATTATTGTTTTTCCATGTAGGAATGTTAATAGTTCAACTTTGATAAGTTCTTTATGATTTCGTTTCCCTGTTTACCTTCTGATGCCTCTCTTGCTTCTTCTATCTGAATGTCAAATTTTCTATTCAACTCTGGTTTTTTCAGCAAGAATGCTTGAAAGTCCTCTATTCCACTGAATGACCACATTTTCCCCTGAAATATGATACTCAGTTTTGCTGGGTAGGTGACTCTTTGTTTTAATCCCAGCTCCTTTGCCCTCCAGAATATCATATTCCAAGTCCCTCGATCCCTCAGTGTAGAAGCTGCGAGATCCTGGGTTATCCTGATTGTGTTTCTACGATATTCAAATTGTTTCTTCCTGGCTCATTGTAATATTCTCTCCTTAATCTGGGAATTCTGGAACCTGGTTATAATATTCCTAGGAGTTTTCTTTTTGGGATCTTTTTCAGGAGGTGATTGGTGGATTCTTTCAACCTCTATTTTGCTCTCTGGTTCTAAAACATCAGGGCAGTTTTCTTTGAGAACTTCCTGAGGATGATTTCTAGGTTCTTACTTTGATCATGTGTAATGGGAATGCAAATTTGGAAGATCTTCCCTGCCCCTAGGCTAAAATGCACCTGAAGCCTGGGGAGGGAGGCTTGTTTTTCAGTAGATACTTTTTGATTGGCCAGTGGGTCAATGAGGTTGTTACATTCTCTGAGCCAGGAGAAGGCTATATAAGCCCTGATGTGTAGCTTTGTTTTGGGACTCACTTTGAGAAGTGTTCTGTGATTTGATCTGAATTCTGGGAAGCCGTTGTTGAGAGTCCCCCGGCTTTGAAAAACCCAGATGTGGAAACCCAGATGTTGACTGGGTATGGATGTAATGGTTGGACAGTTTGGAAAGCTGTCTACTTGATCTGTTTCTGTCTTGATAATTCTGCCTGTATGCTTTGAAGTTCGGGGTGCTGACCTCTTTCCCCTGAACAAGGTAAATGATATATGTCTGACTGATTAAAGTAAGCTTGTTAACCCATTTTGAGTTGCTTTCCTTTAACAAAGCAGATCCAAGAACCTGTATGGGCAGCAAACCCTGAGGACGCACTTGGGGTGCTTGCTGCTACATCATGGCTTTCAGGTAGTCCAATAATTTTTAAATTATCTCTCCTGAATCTATTTTCCAGGTCAGTGGTTTTTCCCATGAGATATTTCACATTGCCTTCTATTCTTTAATTTGTTTGGATCTGTTTAACAGCATCTTGATTTCTCATAGAGTCATTAGCTTCCATTTGCTCCAATCTAATTCTGAAGCAATGATTCTCTTCATTCAGCTTTTAAGATTCTTTTTCCATCTGGCAAATTCGGCTTTTTAAGGCATTCTTCTCCTCATTGCCTTTTTGAGCCTCCTTTGCCATTTGAGTCAGTCTGTTTTTTAAGGTATTATTTTCCTCAGTCAGGCTGTTGACTCTCATTTCATAATTTTCTTGCATTGTTCTCATTTCTCTTCCCAATTTTTCCTCCACTTCTCTTATCTGCTTCTTAAGGTCCTCTATGGTCTGTAACCAGCTCGTAGTTTCCTTTGAAGCTTTTGGTGCAGGAGTTCTGACTTCACTGTTTTCCTCCTGTTCCATGCCTTGCTCCTTGTCCCCAAAATAGGAGTGTATTGTTGGAATCTTCTGTCTGCTTTGTTTCTTTTGCCTGATCAATTTTTTGATTTTGCCACTCAATTACTTGACTTTTGGGCTTTTTGCCACAGTAGGACTCTGCCACCAGACAGGGGAGCTTTCATCCCAAATGCTGGGGTTTTCTCAGCTGCTGGAGGTATTAGATGGGTGCCCTCTCTGAGGTCTTCACATGCTCTGGCAATCTGGACACACACCCCAGAACCTCCACCCTAGACTGCAATTCATATCCAAGCAGGTTAAAGTAAGAACAATTACCCCTCAGACTGGTGCTTGGTCCCCCTACACTCTGCAGGCCAAGAGCTGAAGCCACCATGTGGCACTGGCTGGCTGTGCTGGAGTCTCAGGGGCTTCTCACCCCGGGGGTAAAAGCCACACACTCCCACTTACTGGGTCCCAAAGTCCAGACTGCACTGGCCTCTCACCTTGTCCTTCGCATCTCTATGTTGATAAATCTGGAAATGGCCACAGCTGCTGCTTATCTGGAGTCCCTCTGACAGGTGGCTGGTCAGGCCCGCCCTGGGGCTAAAGCCTCTGCATGGTGCTGGGCTCGGCTCCCAGAGCGCTGTGCTGGCCGATTCCTGCCAGCCTGCTGGGCTGTCCTCAGCGGGAGGTTAGCTTCTCTGTGTCATTTTGTGGGTTCTGCAGCTCCAAAGTTTGTTTAGAGTCCCCTTTTTACATGGATTGGGGAAGGTGGAAGCTGGAGCTGCGGGAAGGTCATGCTCCTCCATCTTGGCTCTGCACCCTATCTCTGTGAGTTCTAAAGGCCCCTCCACCTCAGTAGCCACAGATATTGGAGATCCAGAAAAGCAAATTTTAACCAAAAATTTTTCCAGCACTATCAAAATGGTTCAACATCAGGAAGGAAAACAGTTACATCAGTGGAAATAACATTAAAGAAGATATGTTGCCAGGCATCTTCCTATTGAATCCAAAGAATTAAGAGGCCTTTTCATTTGACTTGCTTCTGAAACCTACATGTGTCCCACCATTAGAATGCAAACTCCTCAAGAGCAGGAACTTTCTTACTATTCTATGTGTATCTCCAGTGCCTTGCAAAAGACAGGGATTCATATGTTTTTTATTCATTGATTCTTTCATTCATCTGGTCCAACCATATTATTTTTACAGATGAGTAAACTGAGACCTAGGGAAGTCAAGTAATGGTATAACCATCAGAAGTGGGACATTTTAAAGAAATGTAAGTTTATTTTATTGAATTATGGAATAAAACAAGCATTTCTATAATGTAGTAGAATAAAAAATGATGATTGAACATTAAAATGCAAATCCCTTATCTACAACTTACCCTTCCTTTTAAATATATGATATTATTATGTATTTTTTTCTCCTTTTATTTCTTCCTCCCCCCTTAGAGATAGCTACCATTAGACACACATATGTAAAATCATTCTAAACATACTTTATTTACCAAACCTTTCTATGTATGCAGAAAGAGAGAGAGAGAGAGAGAAAGAGAGAGAGAGAGAGAGAGAGAGAGAGAGAGAGATATGCAGGTAGTATTTCCTTCAGAGGTCCTTAATAGTTAATTTGGGTATATATAATAGTCAAAATGACTTAGTTGCTCAAAACTGACATGTTCCTGTTCCAGTAAACAACATTCTCTTGGTTCTGCTCATTTAACTTTTCATTATTTCAATGCATGTTTATCCATGTTTGTTTGGTTTTTTTTTTCCCTAAGATCATCGAGCTCATCATTTCTTGTAGTACAGTAGCATTCCATCAAATTCATACAGAACAACTTGTTCAGCCTCCCCAATTGATGACCATCTCTGCAATTTCCAGTTATTTGCCACCACAGAGAGTTGCTATGGACATTTTAGAACATACAGGTTCTTTTTCTTTTCCCTTAATCATCTTTGGAAATAGACCTGGTAGTGGTACTGCTGTGCCAAAGGGCACATATGTAGGAAGTTTAATAATTCTTTGGGTATAATTTCTGAATGCTCTCCAATCATCAGTTCACAATTCCACCAACAATGAATTAATGGCTCAATTATTCCACATCCCTCCAAATTTTTTTGCTTTCCCCTTCAATCATTTTAGCCAATCTGATAGGTATAAAATGATATCCTAAGGCTCTTTTAATTTGCATTTCTCTAATCAATAATGATTTAGAGTATTTTTTATATGCCTATAAATTGTTTTGATTTCTTCATTGGAAAACTGCCTGTTTATATTCTTTGGCCATTTATCAATTGGGGAATGACTGGTATTCTTATAGATTTTACAGTTCTTTATATATTTGAGATATGAGACCTTTATCTGAGAAACTGTCTACAAATTTTTTTTCTCAGTTTTGTGCTTTCCTTCTGATCTTGGCTAAATTTGTTTTATTTGTACAAAAATTTTTAAAAATTTAATGTAATTGAAGTTACCCATTTTATACTTCACCCTCCTATCTCTCTTTTGTTTATTCATAAATTGTTTGCCTATCCATAAGTCTGATAAGTAATATGTTCCCTGTTCTTCAAATTTCCTTGTAATATCTCTCTTTATATCTAGGTCATATATTCACTTTGATCATATCTTAGATAATGGTGTAAGATATTACTCTATTCCAAGTTTTTTTCCATACTGCTCTCTAGTTTTCCCAACATACTTACTAAATAATGACTTCTTATCCCAAAATCTTAAGTCTTTAAACTTGTTAAATACAAGGTTACTATATTTATTTGCTGCTATAAATTGTATATCTACTCTGTTCCATTGATTTGCTATTCTATTTTTTTTTTTTTTGCTTTTTGGAGGATAATTAGGGTTAAGTGACTTGCCCAAGGTTTTTGTGTTAAGTATCTGAGGCCGGATTTGAACTCAGGTACTCCTGACTCCAGGGCTGGTGCTCTATTCACTGCACCACCTAGCTGCCCCAACCATTCTATTTCTTAACCAGTACCAGAAAGTTTTGGTACTTACTGCCTTATAATGTAGTTTAAGATCTGGTACTACTAATCCTCATTCTTTTAATTTTTTAAAATGAGTTCTTTGATATTCTTAACTTTTTTTCCTCCAAATGAATTTTGTCATTTTTTTTCCAATTTGGTAAAATAATCATCCCTCACTTAGCCATCTTCTGTTCTAAATAACAGTTTGTGAGGTAAAAGTTCATAAAGTGAAAGTTCCTGTATCCATATTTCCTGAGGCCATGAGTGAGGTGAAAATTGAGGTGAAATTTCTTGAGGCCTAGTCTGCTTCCCCATGGAGCTGCTCCAAGGGCCTGCTTGGATTTTTTGTCGATTCAGTGGAGTCAGCCTGGAGATATTTATGCTTCACTAAAGCCAGACCTCAGCCTCTGGTGTCTTTCCTGAGGTCCTCTCAAGTTATATTAGGAAAACAACTTCTTTACACCTTTATTTTTGTTGCTCTACATTCATTTCTTGATGATTTTGTTTGTGGAAGAAATCTGGAGAGCCTGGAAATTCCTGACCTATTCCACCATCTTCCCAGAATGCACCCTCCAGAAGTGGCATTTAAACCTACGTTCTATCATTTCAGGACCAATGAGTGCTCTTTCCATTGTATCATGCCATCTCCCTTACTAGCATGAAAACTCCTTTACAGTCAATATACAGTGTCATATTCTCTTCATATCCCTGACATGTGAGGGTAGATGGTCAAAAAACATTTTTGATTCATGTTTAATGAACATAAATGTTTTACTTATTCTCTGAAAAAAATCAATGATAATATATACATCTAATTTCTATCACACACAACGGATGGGTCATAATGAGTGGATTAATGGGAACCTGGGGTGAGAAAAATTGGGTGTCTCTAACAGTTCTGAGCTTTTTGGAAAATCTTAGTGTGCTCTAATTAAAGGGGCAATGTATATAAATACTTCAGTAGGGTCATTATCTCATCAATATGGGTACTTCTTATATGTATAGACTGCAGCCCATTCTTACCTACCTGTTTTCTATAATTGTTGTGCATGTTCTCCTGTAAATCCTCCATAAAGCACAACCAATGTGGCAGGTGCCCTCTTCCTAACATGCCAGGAGTACCCATGCTGAACTTAAACTGTCTGCTTGTCTCCCCCCGCCCTCACTTTTGCTACATAACCAACTCACTTCAATTTCTAAACTTGAATTTTCTTGATGGCATCTCTCATATCACTTACTATGCCCAAGTCATCATTGGTAATTTACACTCCCCATGAGTCTCTATTGAACTTCATTTTCAATATAATTTTGAATTTTCTAAGTTGGGCATTCCATGATTTGCAGCCGTATAGTTCACACTGGGAGATTATTAGTATCAAAAGAATGGGTGTTGGGGGTGGGTTGTGTTAAAAAGCAACTTGGCATCATTGAAAGTTCCATGAAATTTGTACAAAGCAATCTAATCTGCTCTCCTCTTCCATTTCAATTCTGGACCCAGTTCAGTGTCTATTTGAAGCAACTGTAATGATAAAGTAACTTGATACATTACCCATCCAGATGTATTTTATGGACAGTAGGCGTTCTTGACCTGTTTCATTTGTGTGTGTGTATTAATAGGCAGATTATTCCACAAAGAACAAAAGAAAAGGAATGATGGGGCCTCCATTACCACCCTTAATTTAATGCCCAGAATTGTGGCAGAAAGGCCTGGAACTCTTCCTTGGAGCTGTCACTCCTGAGTGTTCTTGTAATAAGGAATTCTGTCCCCTGGACCCAATTCAATTGATTGTTGTCAAGAGGCATCTAAAGGTGCAGCTGCTTCTGTGACATCCTAGACCAGTACTCTCTTCCTTGCCTAGTATTCATCCATAAATATTGTCCTTTTGTTAAATTGTAAGCTCTTTGAGGATAGGGATTTTCTCACTTTGTATCTGTCATGTAATAAGCATTTAATAAATGTTTTTTTCATTAACTTACTCATTTATTAATTCATGCTGACCTCAGTCACCTTTCATTGTTTGGGCTCTCAAGACAGACACAACTTGTTGGAGCAATGTGCCTCATCAAAAAGACAAGAGATGTAGTCATCCCTTGTGATTACATGACATAAGCTGGCAGGTGGAGCAGAATGTTTGGGTGGGACCAAATACTCCCCTCCCTTACTCACCTTGTGAGTGTCATGGTCAGGATTTCTCCAGGACTATTCCCATTACATCAGAAGGGTGATCTAGGAGCAATTTCAAATGGAAGCAGAAAGGCTTAAGAGGTTGGATGGTCTCATCAAGAATAATCATTGCCAAACGAACATCTTTTTCTTTATTAGATAAGTAAACTGGAAAATGTCACGGCCATGGTATGTCTGCATTTCATCATGGTAGTCATCAAAGTTTCTTTTGCTATTCTTATGGACCTGAAATAGAAATACTAACTAAAATAATAGTGTTGTTGATCTTGAATTGAGTAGATAACTGGACCCAACATAGTTCAATGGCACCTTGGAGAGAGGCTTCTGGTAGAGTATTACAGAATACCATCCTTAATCCTTTTCTTTCCAACACTATTCAATCATTTGGATAAAGGAATAGATAAAACATATGCTCCTCTTTTTGACTTCTAAGGCCTTGTAAAACCTCATGCTATCTTGTCTTTCCATCCTTAGTACACATTTTCGCCCTTCTGAGAGTATATGGTCCAGTCAAATTGACTTTCTCCTTTCCTCACTCATGGCATTCCATCTCCTATTCCATGACCTTTGCACTGACTATTTCTCATGCCTGGAATATACTGTACTTCCTTTTTATCACCACCTTATAGAATCTCTCTCTTCCTTCAAAATTTAGTTCATACTCTACCTTCTACATAACATTTTTGACCCCCCCCCATTTTAAGTACCCTCTCTCCCTTTTACTTAAATGCTTTATATTTAATGTGCAATTCATACTATATATATATATATATATGTTTATCTGTGTATATATGTGTGCATATATATATCTACATATATACATGTATGTATCTGTCTATCTACCTATATACCTTTATGTGCTTTTTTGTTTCCCTCAATATAATGTAAGCTCTTTGAGGGCAGGTATAATTTTATTTTTTGTCTTTGTATCCCCAGAGTACAAGCAGCTAGGTGACAGAGTGAATAGCGTGCTAGACCTAGAGTGAGGAAGACTCATCTTCCTGAGTTCAAATTTGCCCTCAAAAACTTACTACCTATGTGACCCTAGACAAGTCACTTAACCATATCTGTCTCAGTTTCCTCAACTGAAAAAAAAATGAGCTGTAGAAGGAAATGGCAAATCACTCCAGTATCTTTGCTGAGGAAACTCCAAATGGGGTCAGGAAGAATCAGACATTACTGAACACCAACAAACAATAATCCACAAAGTCAAGTATAGTGCCTGGAACAAAGGAGGGGCTTAATAAAAATTACTTGATCGATTGAGTGTAGGCACCACATTTTAGGAAGGGCATTAGTAAATTGGAGTTTATATTAGAAGATCTCTTAGGTCCCTTCCAGGTCTAACATCCTGTGTTGTCTGTAAATATCTGTTATTATCATAACCAGTATTATAATTATTATTGAAACTCATCTCAGGGAGACAGGGCCAAACTCTCTGTTAAGGGTGGTAACTGAATGCTTAAATAAATTGTGAAGGAAATAGGAGTTTAGGAGAGCTGAAGAAAAAAAAAAGAAAAAACACAGAATCTGGTAGGATTTTTTTTTAATTTTAAAAATACATTTAACATAAAATGAGGAAATACTGGATTATTTTTATATCTGAGAGATTTAGAAAATAGTCATTTATATTTGCAAGCAAAGTATTGAAAATACATGGATGTTCAGAAAACTAAATGCTTATATTTATTTTCCAGGAACATCATCCTTACTGTTCTACAGAATTTTAGAGCAATCCTACAGAATTCTACTACAGAATTTTAGATCAATTCTTAGAAATGTCCAGAGGTTAGCATGTATTGGTAAAATACTGAGAGAAATTGTGTTTGAATCAAATATATGTCTTTGAAACATTCTCATGACATGTATACAGATTTTAAAATAGTATTAAACATTTCAGTGGGGTATAGTGTTGAATGAAATACTCAGTTGGGTCTCAGATGTCCCTTGATATCTGGCTTAAAATTTAAATAGACAGATTTAACAGAAGGCAAAACTGGAAATACACTGAAGACAGTCCAGAGAAACAGTAGAGGAAAACCCTTTTTTTCTGCCATGACTTTATCACTTATTATTACTTTGCATGAACCTCTAATACAGACAAACTCTTCCATTCAGTCTACTCTTCCTTAAAGCCCAGTCCACATTAACTATAATGCTAATTAGTTATGTGAACTTGGTCATAGAATTTTACTTTTCCAGACTTCAGTATTCTCATCTGTAAAATGGGAAATTGGGGACTTCTGAGGAAACTATGGAGTAGTTAAGTCAAGGAACTAGTTTCCCAGCTTTCCTCATCCTAAAACTAGAAAAAAGTTAATAATAGAGCAAAACAAAAATAAAGTGAAGATAAACAAGCAAAGACCCTTACAAAAACAAAAACAAACAAACAAAACCTTACAAGAGAGACTCAGTTGTTGAAACAAGTGGCAAAATCTCCACCCCCTGTGCTGGTCACTGATGCATGTTTCTCTGTAGCTAGGAAGGAATGATAATTTTCAAATGACCAGAAGGCAGATGATGCCCCTAAGAAAACATAAAAAGGAATGATAGGACCTCTGCTACTACCCTTAATCTAATGCCCACAATTGTGGTAGAGATGTCTGGAACACTTCCATAGGACTGCCAATGCTGAGTGGTCCTGTAATAGGGAATTCTACTCATCTGGAGTCAATTCAGTTGATTGGTATCAGGGGATATCTAAGGGCATGAGCATTCTTAAAGAAAGATACAATGCTCACAAGTGAATGGTGACCAAGGCAGGGAATATTGGTATAGAAAGTCACTAGGCCAATATTCTCTACCTTGGCCACCATTCATCTATGAGCATTGCATCTTCCTTTTAGAACATATGATATTTGGGGGCGGCCAGGAAGCACAGCGAGTAAGAGCACCGGCCCCAGAGTCGGGATGACCTGGGATTGAATCCAGGCTCAGACACTTAGCACCCACCCAGAAACACCTGGCTGTGTAACCTTGAGCAAGTTACTTAACCCTGATTGCTTTAAAAAAAATAAGAATTATGATATTTGAGTCTGGTACATAGTAAGCACTTAAATGATTTTTAATTCTTCATTCATGCTGACCTCTGGCATAGTTTGGATCCTCAAGACAGATTCAACTAGTTGAAGTAATATGCCTCAGTGAAAAACAAAAGCCCCAAGAGATCATCTTGATGGCCATAGAGCCTAGTGAAAGACTGGGGAAAAGAAGATGGCTTTCTGGAAAAAGGTGTAGAGTTGGTATCTACTAAAATGAAGTCCCCCATACCAGAGACAAGATGCCATCTCCCAATGGATGCCCCATGTTAATTCTAGGTTTTGTGAGGGAGGAGAAGGAGAAAGAGGGGAAAGAGGGGCAGAGAAAGAAGGAAAAGGAGGAGAAAAAAGGAGGAGAAGGAGGAAAAGGCTTGTTTTATCTTGCTCCTACAGGACCAAGCTATGGAAGCACATTTAGTGAAGAGGTATCAGTAGCGGAAGAAACGTAGATATCGTGCTGTATTGAAAAGAATAATAAATTGGAATTCAGAGTACCGAGTTCAAATACTGATGTTTACTAACTGCATTACTTTAGGCAAGTCATTTTCCTTTTCTTGGCCTAAGTTTCTTCATTTTTTAAATGAGAGACTTGTACCAGAAGACCTCTAAGGCATCTTTCAGTTGAAAATGTATGTTTCTATACATGGAGAGAATTAAATGGAAAAAGTAGCTAATGTATTTTCTTTTCAAGTAAATATGTAACTTTCAGAAAAATTAAAACTATATTTGAAAGAATATAAGTTCTGGCTAAATTTAAAGAGACAGAAGTAATACTTTAAGACAACAAAGAAATAAAACTAGAAATCAAATATAAAACTACATTTAAAAATCCATAATGAATCACACAATGGTTTAGTCAAGTCAGAAAATGAGTAAAAGAATATTTAAAAGTCAATGATAATACTAATACCACTTATGAAGATCTGTGGAGAGTATCCAAAGTCATTCTTAGAGGAAATTTATGCCACTGGGCACTTATATTAATAAGGGAGACAAAGAAGGACTAAATTAATAATCCAAAGAAAAATTGAGGAAATGAACTAATAAAGACAAGGGTAGAAATAGACTAGAAAATGAAAAATAAAACATCTGATTCATAAAGCCAAGACTTGTTTTGGTCCTTTTGGGTTGTTCTGAAGAATGATAATACATTTGAAAAACCACCAGGAACTTTATTTTTTAAAAAATATTTTTAGGGGCAGCTAGGTGGCACAGTGAATAGAGAATTGGCCCTAGAGTCAGGAGGAACTGAGTTCAAATTGGGCCTCAGACACTTAACACAAAACTAGCTCTGTGACCTTGGGCAAGTCACTTAATCCCAATTGCCCTCTAAATTATATATATATATATATATATATATATATATATATATATATATATGTATATATATATATATACACATACATATATATTAGTGTTATTTTATTTTAAGTCATGTTTTACTGATACTTTTTGTGTTTACATCATTCATTTCTATAAATATCCCACCTCCCTCAACAGGTCAAACCTTCCCTTGTAATAGAGAAAAACACACAATAAAATGATCTGACAGCATTGGATAATGTATATAAATTTTTCCCAGTGAATCAATCCCCTGGCTTCCTGCCATGTGGAAAGAACTAAGATTCCTTATCTAGCCTCTGAGTTCCTGAACAGTTGAAGAAACTTGAACCCACTCCTTGGGGCAGGTAGGTGGTTCAGTGAATAGAGTGCCAGGTCTAGAGTCAGGAAAACTCATCTTCTCGAGGTCAAATCTATCCTTAGCCACTTAACAGCTGTATGACCCTGGGAAAGGTCACTTAATCTGTTTGCCTCATTTTCCTCATCTGTAAAATGTGCTGGAGAAGGAAATGTCAAAATGACTCCAGTATTTCTGCCCAAGAAAACCTCAAAACTGGACACAATGGAAACAAATGGACAACAATAAGACCACTCCTTAGTGATCATCTATAACATAAATAATCTATTGAGTTAATGAGTGATTGTATTTCCAGTAATTGGAAGAACTGTGCTTTTCTAGCACATCTCTGTGTCAGAACTATCTGGTAGTGAAGAGGTGGAAGGTGGAAAGGAGAGGACTCCTTCCCCTCACTCCATCTCTGCTTTGATCAGTGGAGGATCTTTCAAGTTTCAAAGCATCTAGAGGGTGTTGGGACCTACGATATCACCACAGGTATATTAGCATTATTTGGGGGCATTGGTGTTTTTATTAGGAGTCAAAAAGACCAGACTTCTCTCCCTTTCTCTGAATTCCTCATTTCAATGCTCAGCCTGTGAAGGACAGGACTGATGATAGCAGAAAGGATTGATGTTTGTTCTTCATTCTCAAAAAGAACCATGGCATCAGGCAGGTGATGCCATGATATGCAAGTGAATTGGATTTAAGTGAGGAAGGGTTGGGCAAAGTCACTAGCCTCAATCTTTCCTCCAGAGTCATTTGAGTCCAGTGGTAAGATATAGATCGGGATGGCCCCAAGAGAAAGGATTAATATTCTCCCCAATCTAGGTATTGCTACTTCACTCAGTTTCACAAGAATTTTATCTAAGGTGAAATTCCTGGGCCCATTGTGTTTTGTCTGTCTAGACAAAAGACACTTCCCTGAAACTGGGGGTGATTTGGAAGTAAATGATATAGTCAAAATTACATTCCCACATTCCCTCATTAAAATAAATTCACCTCTAATTATTATTCATTCCTCATTAATTGCTAACTAATCAGAGTTAATTGACACTCTCAGGTAGACCTACTCTTCCAAGGACATATAAACTGTGAGCCCACTGCCATGATTCATCTTTGGTCCAAGAGAGACAGCCAAATGACCATTCTTTTTATTAACAAAATGCTAGCATTATTAATAAAATGATTAATTGCCCAGAAACTATGTCTCTCAAACTTTTTAAACATCACATAGCTCTAGAAATAACCCATCAAAGAGGTTACAGAATGGCTTAGGGGAATTTATTGAGAATACACAAATGAAAGAAAAGGACTTTCAGCAACTGAGAGTCCTAAATTGGCTACATATGCCCTCTAAGATTGAGCCAACTTTCTCCTGGACCCTGTCTCTACTTGGGTGAGAATGCATCATAGACTTTTGGGGGCCTGTTCTGTGCCAACTATTACTGTGTCACCTTAGTTAATATTCCTTTTTAAAAGCTACTTAAGGTTGACTGACAAAAGTAATTCTCAATTGATAATCTTGGGGGAAAGTATATGGGTGGGGTCTCAAGCTATTGGCAGTAGAGAATCACTCATGACACCTTAAGAGTACCCTTAGAACCCTAAGAAGTTGATATTTCCAAGCTGTAGATATTTCCAAGTTGAGATAAAAAAAATCCTCTATGCTTATATGGACTACAATATTAAGAATATTATATATTCCTGTGAAGAAAACCAGGAACCATATGGTAAAACGAAATAAAGAAAATTGGGGGGAAATCTATGGGGCCAGAATTCAGAGTACTTTTGTCATTAGAGCATACCAAAAGCCTACTTTGATAATAATAGGAAATAGAGAGGTAGGGACCCAAATCATGGCACAAAGACATGATATGGTAGTGAGATGGGGACTTCACATAGCCTAATGTCTGCCAGATTCCTATTTTCTCTCTCTGACTCTTTCTCCCTCTGTTCCTGTGTAATGTAATGCCATTACTATTACATTCCACCCCTCCAGGATCCTTGGCCTTACAATCTCAATCTAAATGGCCATGGATGCTGGAACAAATAGAGGCACTATGCTTTGTACTCCTTGCTGAAGTGATGATCACAAAGAGCCAGCATAGCATGACTTCACTGAAAATGTATTTTTTAAGAAATTGAAGGATTAAAAATAGGCAGTGAGAAAACAAAACTCATTTTTTGCAGATGATATGATGGTATACTTAAAGAACCCTAGAGAAACAACTGAAAAACTAGTTGAAACAATTAACAACTATACCAAAGTTGCAAGATGTAAAATAAGCCCATGCAAATCATCAGCATTTTTCTATAGTACCAGCAAAATCCACCTGGAAGAGATAAAAAGAAAAATTCCATTTAAAATAACTACAGATAGTATAAAATACTTGGCAAATACTGGCAATATTGAGAATAATGTCAAGAGTGCTAAATCTCAAAATGATCTGAGGCTGTTGAGGAAAACAAAAAACAGCAAAAAAAATTAAATGGAATTCTCAATACTTAAAATAAAATCATGTTCATAGTTCAAGACTACTTTGAATTTGTACCTGCCAAGACAAATTCAAAGTAGTCTTGAACTATGAACATAAATACAAAACACTTTTCACACAAATAAAGACAGCTCTAAACAACTAGACAAATATTCATGGCAAATGGGTAGGCTGAGGCAATATAATAAAAATAACAATTCTACCTAAGTTAATTTACTTATTCAGTGCCATACCAGTCAAACACCCAAAGAATTAAAATAATAAAAGTCATATGGAAGAATAGGAGATCAAGGATATCAAGGGAATCAATTTTTTTTTTTTTAAGCAATCGGGGTTAAGTAACTTGCTCAAGGTTACACGGCCAGTTATTTCTGGGTGTGGTGCTGAGTGTCTGAGCCCAGGATTTGATCTCCAGGTCGTCCCAAACACTGGAGCTGGTACTCTTACTCGCTGAGCCACCTGGCCACCCCTAAGCAATTGGGGTTAAGTAACTTGCTCAAGGTTACACGGCCAGGTGTTTCTGGGTGGGTGCTAAGTGTCTGAGCCTGGGATTCAATCTTCAGGTCTTCTCAACACTGGAGCCAGTGCTCTTACTTGCTGTGCTACCTGGCCGCCCGAATCAATTTTTTTTAATGTGAAGGAAGGAGGCCTAACTACACAGGATTTCAAACCATATTAAATGTTATAATCATCAAAAGAATCTAGTACTTACTTAGAAATAGAGTGGTGAATCAGGAGAATAGATTAGGCACACTATACACAGTAGTAAATGACCATAGTAATCTAGTATTTGATAAACCCAAATTTCTAAACTTTTGGGCTAAAAACTCATCACTTGATAAAAATTCTTGAGAAAATTGGAAAGCAGTTTGGCAGAAACTAAGCACAGATCAACCTCTCATATCATATATCAATATAAGGTCAAAATGGGTACATAACTTAGACATAAAGGGTAATATAAGTAAATCAAGAAGCATGAGAAAATGCTCCTATGCAATGTATGGATAAGGAAACAGGGTATGCTCAAAGAAGAGATAGAGAAGATAACGGGAAACAAATTAGCTAATTTTGATTATGTGAAATTAAAACACTCTAACACACACACAAAATATTAGAGGTAAAATTAGAAGAAAACAGGAAATCAGGAGGGGGGTATTTACAGCAAGTTTCTCATTTCTCAAATATTTAGGGAACTGAGCCAAACTGATGAAAATAAGAGCAATTTCCCAGTTGATAAATGATCCAAGGATATGAATAGGCAGTTCTCAGAAGAAGAAATCAAAGCTATCAATGTCACATAAAAATGCTCTAAACCATACTGATTAGAGAAATACAGATTAAAACAATTTTGAGGTGCCACCTCACACCTATTATATGAGCTAACATGATAGAAAAGGAAAATGATAAATGTAGGAGAGAATGTTGGGAGGTTGGGACACTAATACAATGTTGGTGGAATTATGAACTAATGAACTAGTCTAACCATTCTGGAGAACAATTTCGAATTATGCCCAAAAATGCTTTAAAATTGTGCATATCCTTTCACCCAGTCATATCACCATGGGATTTGTATCTCAAAGAAATAAAAGAAAAAGGGAAAGGACTTATTTGTACAAAAATATTTATAGCAGTTTTTTTGGGGGGTGGCAAATAATTAGAAATCAAAGAAATGCCCATCAATTGGGAAATGGCAGAGCAAGGTGTGACATATGATTGTGATGGAATACTATTATGCTATAAGAAATGACAAGCAAGATGGTTTCAGAAAAACCTTAGCAGACTAATATAAACTCATGAAAAGTGAAGTGAGTCCAACCAGGAGAATAGTATAATCAGTAAGAGCAATATTATAAGGATGATCAACTGGGAAGGACTTAGCTACTCTAATCAAGACAATGATCCAAGACACTTACATGTGATCCAACTCCAGAGAGAGAACTGATCACCTCTGGATGCAGATTAAACATATTTTTGTACTTTCTCTATTTTGAATATTACTTTTTGTTTTCTTTTGCAATATGGCTAATAGGGAAATATATTTTACATTATTTCACATATATAATTGGTATCAAAGTGCTTGTCTTCTTAGAAGAAAGAGGGCTGAGAGTGAGGGAAAGAACTTGGAACTCAAAATGTGAAAAAAAATAAAGGTTAAAAATTTTATGTGCAATTGAGAAATATTTAATGAAATAAAAAAATACTCAAAACAAGAAGAATAGTTTTTCATTTGTTTTGTTTTGCTTTTGTTTTTGACAGGGTTGCAAGGCTGATCAGGGGAATGCTGTAGATTCCCTGAAATGAAACTAAAAGTTTTAGCAAAGCAATCAACAAAGTTTCTCATGATAATCCCATGCTATTGTTTTGGGACAACTAACACACACAACATGTAGAGTCCCAGGCCTGGAGTCAGAAAGAGTAATCTTCCTGAATTCAAATCTGATCTCAGACATTTTTTAGTTGTGTGACCCTGGGCAAGTCATTTAACCTTGTTTGTCTAAGTTCTTCATCTGTAAAGTGAACTGGAAAAGGAAATTGCAAACCACTCCAGTATTTTTGCCAAGAAAACCCCTAATGAGGTCATGAAGAGTTGGACATGACTGAAAAAGACTGAACAACTCAAGGTATTCTTCTGAAATAAATGGAAAAAAAAGTGAGCTAGAAAATAATAGTTGCATTTGAAGCTAATTGAATAGAAAAATGCAAAGAATAGTCGTTAAATAGTTCCGTGTCAGATTAGAAAGAGATCTTTAGAGGAGTGTCCTAGGGATCTGTTATTAGTTCTATGTTGTTGAGCATTTTAAAATCATTGACTTGCACATAGGCAATGAAACTTGTAGATGAAAAAGATAACTAAAACAATGAACGACAAAGTCAGAAACCCAAAAGATCTTTATATGTTAGAACTTTGGAATGAATTTAACAAGATAGAATGCAGCAAAGTCAAATATAAAGGTCTCAAATTTTAGTTTAAAAAATTGACTACATATGTATATACACACATATATTTATACACACATACACATATGTGTATACACATATACATACAAACATATATACAAGCATACCATCAAAAACAGGACTTGATTCCATTTCTTCTTGCCTTTCAGGTCAGCCTTCTATCCACTATGCAATTCTGACATTCAATTAATTCAGTTCAAAAGCTTGGCTGTTCATAGTGAAATCACTCCAAAAAAATCCTACTTTTAATTACAAATTAATATAAAATAAAAAGTTTGTAAACATTATATAAAGTTACAAAAACTGCATGAAGTTCAGTATGAAACTCAGCTGTTAAATATAGGCTATAGATAATCTCTTACAGAATTAGAGCAATCTACCATATTGGCTAAAATGACAGAAGGGGAAAGTGATAAATGTTGAAGAGGATATGGAAAAATTGGGACACTAATTCATTGTTGGTGGAATTGTAAAATGATATATACATTTTGGAGAGTAATTTGAAATTATGTCCAAAGAGTTGTTAAACTACCCTTTGGTTTAGCAATACCACTAGTTGGTTTATTTCTGAAGATGATTAGGGAAAAAGGAAAAAAATCTACATGTTTAAAAATGTTTATAGTAGCTCACTTCGTGGTGGCAAAGAACTGGAAATTGCAGGGATGCCCATCAATTGGGGAATGGCTGGACAAGTTATGGTAAAATATTGTGATAGGATAATACTGTGCTATAAGAAATGGTAAGCTCAATTATTTTAGAAAAAACATGGAAAGACGCACAAAATAATGAAGAGTAAAATGAGCAGAACCAAGAGAACAATGTATACGGTAAGAGGAATGTTGCTTTTCAAAATATATTTGTTTATTTTTAGTTTCCAACATTCAGTACCACAAGATTTTGAGTTTTAAATTTTCTCCTCCTCCCTCCCCTAACAATTCCTAAAGATGGTATGCAATCTAATATAGAATCTACATGTACATTCATATTTTTTAATTAATTTATCTATTTTGGGTTTTAAACATTCATTTCCAAAAGATTTTGAGTTCCAAATTTTCTCCCTCTCTCTCCCCTCCCCCTCACCCCAAAATGGCATGCATCTGATTACTTCTTCCCCTAGTTTGCCCTCCCTTCTATCAGTCACCCCCCCTGTCCCCTCCCCCCTTATTTTCTTGTAGGGCAAGATAGATTTCTATACCCCATGGCCTGTATAGCTTATTTCCCAGTTGCATGTAAAACCAATTTTTAACATTTGTTTTTAAAACTTTAAGTTATAAATTCTCTCCCTGCTTCCTTCCTCATCCACCCTCATTGACAAGGTAAGCAATTCAATATAGGTTTTGCCTGTGTAGTTAGGCAAGACACTTCCATAATAGTCATGTTGTAAAAGACTAACTATTTCCCTCCATCCTACCCTGCCCCTCACTTATTCTATTTTCTCCTTTGACCCTGTCCCTTTTCAAATGTGTTTGTTTCTGACTATCCCCTCCCCCAATCTGCCCTCCCTTCTATCATCCCCCACCCCATCTGCTTCCCTCTTACTTTCCTGTAGAGTAAACTACCCAATTCAATGTGTATGTTATTCCCTCCTTAAGCCAAATACAGTGAGGTAAAGTTCACTCATTCCCTCTCACCTCCTCCCTCTTCCCCTCCATTGTGAAAACTTTTTCTTTCCTCTTTTATGTGAGATAATTCACCCCATTCTATCTCTACCTTTCTCCTCCCCATATATTCCACTCTCACCCCTTACTTTTATTTTTTAGATATCATCCCATCATATTCAATTCACCCTGTGTCATCTATCTATCATCTATCTATCTATCTATCTATCTATCTATCTATCTATCTATCTATCTATCCACATTTCCTCCAACTGTCCTAATATTGAAAAAAGTCTCATGAGTTACAAATATCATCTGTCCATGTAGGAATGTATTCAGATCAACTTTAATAAATCCCTTATGATGTCTCTTTCCTATTTATCTTTTCATGCTTCTCTTGATTCTTGTATTTGAAACTCAAATTTTCTGTTCAGCTCTGGTCTTTTCAGCAAGAATGATTGAAAGTCCTCTATTTCATTGAATGTCTATTTCCCCCCTGAAGTATTATACTCAGTTTTGCTGGGTATGTGATTCTTGGTTTTAATCCCAGCTCCTCTGTCCTCCAGAATATCATATTCCGAGTCATTTGACCCCTTAATATAGAAGTTGATCAATCTTGTGTTATCCTGATTGTGTTTCCACAATACTTCAATTGTTTCTTTCTGACTGCTTGCAATATTTTCTCTTTCACCTGGGAACTCTGGAATTTGTCTGTGATGTTCCTAGAAGTTTTACTTTTGAGATCTCTTTAAAGAGGCGATTGGTGGATTCTTTCAATTTTTAGTTTGCCCTCTGGTTCTGGAATATCAGGGCAGTTTTCCTTGATAATCTCTTGAAAGATGACATCTAGGCTTTTTTTTAATCATGGCTTTCAGGTAATCTAATAACTTTTAAATCATCTGTCCTGAATCTATTTTCCATGTCAGTTGTTTTTCCAATGAGATATTTCACATTGTCTTCTGGTTTTCTTTTTTTCATTCTTTTGGTTCTGTTTTATGATTTCTTGATTTCTCATAAAGTCATTACCTTCCCTTTCCTCCATTCTAATTTTGAAGGAATTATTTTCTTCAGTGAGCTTTTAGATCTCTTTTTTCATTTGGCCAATTTCTGCTTTTTAAGGTAGTCTCCTCCTCATTGGCTTTTTGGACCTCTTTTGCCATTTGGGTTAGTCTATTTTTTAAGGTGTTGTTTTCTTCAGCATTTTTATGGGTTTCCTTTAGCAAGCTGTTAATGCATTTTTTCATGATTTTCTTGCATTATACTCATTTCTCTTCCCAATTTTCCCACTGCTTCTCTTACTTGATTTTCAAAATTCTTTTTGAACTCTTCCATGGCCTGTGACCAATTCATATTTTTCTTGGAGGCTTTTGATGCAGGAGCTTTCACTCTGTTGTTTTCTTCTGGTTGTATGTTTTGATCTTCTTTGTCACCAAAGTAAGATTCTATAGGCTGACTATTTTTTATGATGTTTGCTCATCTTCCCATCCAAATACTTGACTTTTTAGCTCTTTGTCAGAGTAAGACTCTGCTTCCAATGGGGGTGAGTGTGGGGGTGAGTGTACTGTCTCATATTTCAGGGGTTTTTTATCAGCCACTGGATCCACCACTGTGTGTGGGCCCAGAGCTCTTGAAGCAGCAGTCAGACTCCAGCTGGACAGTGTTTCTCTTTCACCCAGGTACTACAGAGTTTTCCTACTGACCTTCTATGCTGTCTTTGGCATTTGTGAGTTGAGAAGCCTGGAAACCACCACAGCTGCAGTGATTGAATCCCATGAGGCCTGCTCTGGCCCCGTATGTGCCGGCATAGTCTATGCTGAGTGCACTCTGCTCCCAGTTCAGTGTGATAAACCCTTCCTGTCATCCTTTCAGGTTGTCTTAGACTGGATATTTGCTTCACTCTGTCATTTTGTAGGTTCTCTAACTTTAGAATTTGTGTAGAGTCATTTTTACAGGTATTTGTAGGGTTTTGGAGGAGATCTCAATCAAGTCCCTGATCTTACTCCACCATCTTGGCTCTGCCCCTAAAATTTGCATTTACATTCATATTAAACATTTTTTCATGTTAGTCATATTGTAAAGAACAACTATAACCAATGGAATGAACCACAAGATAGAAGAAATAAAACAAAACATAAAAAGAGCTAGAGCAAATAGTATGCTTTGATCTGCATCCAGACTCCATAAATTTTTCTCTGGATATGGATAGCATTTTCCATCATGAGCCTTTGGAGTTGTCTTAGAACCTTGCATTACTGAGAAGAGTCAAGTCTGTAAAAGTTAGCCATCACACAATGTGGCTGTCACTGTGTACAATGTTCTTCTGGTTTTGTTTCTGCTTAGCAATGTATTATTAGAGGAAGACCTGGGGCACTTAACATTATGTGACTTGTTCAGCCTCTCACAGCCAGTATGTGGCAGAAGCAAGATTTAAACCCAGGACTTCTTGATACCTAGGCCAGCATTCTAGACCCCAATTCTCTTTATTTGTTCCTAAAACATCATGGAAAATAATCATGTTTTTTTTCCTTTGTTGACAAGGATCTCAATTTCAGCATCTTCTTTCACCATCTCCACAAGAGTCAGTTTAGCATAGAGAAAACTCTCAGTGTTGCCTCCTTCAACCACTCATGGCTCTTCAGAAACATCTCTGCCTGGCGTGAAACTAATGACTTTCTTTAATTCTGGTGGAAATAAAAGGTAGGTAATGCTCTTTGGGATTAACTAACTCTACAGCCTTCTATATTAGACTGTTTTCAGTGTGGTGTGTAATCATTGCTATTACTCTGAAGCATTGGAACATCTGGAGATTACATTTCTAAACATATTAAAAAGAACTATGGTGTGAAGCGGGTTCCTGCCCATTAGCATATTTTGAAGATTTCTATGAAGGACAAAATTGTCTTTTGTGCAGGAGAAAAATGCAAAGCAGTTCCATAAGCACTATCTAAAAAAGGTATCATCCTCTATATGGTAATGCTTTAAATCATATTTGTGTGTGTGTCCCCCTATTTTTGCTTACTATTTTATATTAGAAAAATAAAACCTGAAATTTAGTTTCAAGCAATTCTCTCCTCCTAGAGCCATGTAACATGCTGTAATTTGGAGAAATGACAGCGTAAGTAAATGAGAGTGAGTGTGGTGTGGTATGTGTGGAGTGTGTGTGTGTGTGTGTGTGTATGTGTGTGTGATTGGAAATTTCCACCTTGATAGAATGTAAATTCTTTGAAGGCAGGAACTGTTTTATTTTTGCCTTTGAATACTCAGCACCTAGGAGCATCTGGTATATAAAGGATACTTTTTATATACTGGAATCAGAAAAATCCTCTCATTTCCTGATTTTGCTCAAGGAAAAACATCTATACCATTCTTCTATTTCAGTATCTGTACTGAATAATAATATGTCAACAAGAAAAATCAGATTGTCTTTAAAATAAAATAAAGATAGTCATGTGGACAACAAAAGGAAGGGCTAGACATGTTCGCTGATCCCCGTGACCTTTTAAAGCTCTCCAGAACAGAAATTATGGACCAAAGATAAAGCTATTTCAGCTGTTTCTATATTATAGGACATTAAGACTCCAAAAGAAGGTATAAATTTTTTTTAAACCATGAAATGAAGCCTATTCACTCTGAGCTCACTTAGTACTCTTCGTCTCCTACATGACCAACAGCAAGACTGCGCTAATCTAATACAAATCCATGACATAGGGTTCACCACAAAACCCACCCTTATGCTTCAATTTCCCATCCCTACTTGCAGTACCATAGAGAACCCAGCTCCAGGCTGAAGTTTACTCAGGCTGGGACAGCCAGCTTGGCCACAGACCTTTCAGGAGCAAAAGCCTGCCAAAGGCTGAAACCCAGAAGCACCATTGCAGCAAAGCTGTGAACCACTGATGTGTGTGTGTGTGGGGGGGTGGAAACAGGGCAGGGCTGCAAAGCTCTGAACTGCAGTTGCCAGGCCAGAAAATTGAGGAAGAGAGAGGAAAACTCCATTCTCCCTATGATGTCCTAGGGACAGGACACCATATGTGTTGTGGGGTGGGGGGAGTTGTGCTGTGCTCAACAAGCATGAGAGATAAAGCACAGCATCCAGTTCCCACCACTCAAAAGTCAGTTGTGACAGAGATCTAGATCGGTGAAGGCAGGTGAAGATATTACACTGGGTGATGCCTGGGGGATTTGATGCTTTTAACATCTCCTTCTCCTACATTGGGAGGGGAAAGTTGGAAGCCCTGGGAGCAACTGGCACTTGGAGGACTGGAAAAGTATGGTCACAGGGAGATTTCCAGGCAAATATGGGGTAAAAAAACATAATCAGAAGAGTATATAGAACAGTGATGGATTGCATATTCAGGGATGTAGGAGGGGGCAGGGGTCCTATCAAAGGGGAGCATTTTGTCTGACAAGTGCAATAAGTAGCCTCGCTCTGGAAGTGACTCACAATGAAAAAAAATATACAATGAGCCCTGCATCATAGTCACAGAAAGAGCCTAGAGGGCAAAATTCTTTCTGGATTCCTTGGAAGCTTTGGTTTCATGGAGAATATAGAGAGAGAAAAGGGAGACTACATATTTATAGGGGTCATGCACCAGAGAAAGAGAACCTAGAATAAACAGAAAGAAACAATGGATAATAAAAGAGATAATCTTTTTTGGTAAAGCATGCAAACAATAAAATTTAAAAACTAATTAATAGGACTAGTTGAAGAAGAGGAAAGAGGAATCTACTTGACTAAGAGGAAGAGAGTGGAGGATTATGTAAGCGGATAAAAGCAAGAGCAATAAAGAAATTAGTAAGCAAAATGGGGTAACAAAGAAGAAGAGAATGGAAGTGAAGGGAGAAGGGTCATTGGGAACGGGGCCACCTTAAAAAAAAGATTAAAACAAAGCAACTAAAGAAACATAATACTATGTTTATAGAAGGGGGGAATCATAACTTGAAAAAAACAATTTTAGAAATGGGGGGAAATATGAATTCAACTCTAATAACATTAAATGTGAATGGATTAAAAAAACTAAGAAAATGAAAAGGAGTGACAGACTGGATAAGAAAACAAAACCCTGGAATTTATTCCTTACAAGAAACAAATTTTAAAAACAAAGACATACACAAAATAAAACTGAGGCTACCAGGGCATGTGTGTTGGGGGGTGGTGGTTAAGGAACCTTACTATTCATCAAATGAACAAAAAAAAAGAGGATTTGCCATCATGCTATTTGGCAAAGTTAAAAAAAAACATTCAAAAAATAAAAAAGGAATAAATAAGGGAACTAAATTATGCTGAAAGGAAATACAAACAACAAACCAATATCAGTAATATACTAACATACTGTAAATGCCTTAGCATCTAAATTCATAATGAAAACATTATCCAAACTTTGAGAAAACATACACAATAACATAATTATGACAGAAGACTTTAACATCCCTCTGAGTTTTACATGTGTCTTAACAGAAGGAAAAAAGCAAAAGGAAAAACATGGAACTAAAGAAATTTCTGGAAAAACTGGAGTTAGAAAACTTTTGTTGAATTTCCTAACTAACAAAGGAAAATATATGTATTTCTCTGAACCACATAAAACTTTTACAAAAACTATATATGAAGGCACAGAAACAGGGCAAACAAATGTAAAATGGCAAAAATAGTTAATACACTTTTATTGTGTATTTGTTCTCTATAGAGAGAGTTTATAAATGCAATTGTGGTGATATAAATTATATTTCTGGTTCTTCACGCTCCACTTTGTATCAGTTTAAAGTGACATTCAAGTGACACCTACTCCTACCTGCTTGCTCTTTTGTAAAGACTGCACTCTCAGTTATGTGGCATAAATCTACCCCCACTATCTCCCATTTTCTTCACTAGTGTATCTTTTTACATCTCCTTTCCTTTCTTCTTTTAATATCATCAAAACACAAAAATAACCATTCTTGGTCATCCATCTTATTTTAATCCCTCTATTACTCCTGCTAGGGAAGGAAATGGCAAACCACTCCAGTATCTTTGCCAAGAAAACCTCAAATACTGTCCTGAAGATCAGACATGATTAAAATAATTGAATAACAAATAACTTCTACTGACATGCATTCCTTCCCCCCATTAAAATACAAGCCTTTTATCCCTATAAAGTCTTTTCTATTTGCTTGTATTTACCTGTTTATACTTCTCTTTATTCCCATTTTTTTTTCTTTTAAAGTTTGTATTCAGCTCCAAATGTTTTCATCAGGAAAGATTGGATTCCTTTCTGGAAAAAAATGCTTTATTTAATTAAAGCTCCATTTTCCCCAATAGGATTATATTCAGTATTTTATTTATATACTCTCTTTTGTTGAATAAATTATTCTTGGTTGCAAACCTATTTTTTTTTGTCTTTTAAAATATTGAATTCCATGCTCTCCACTCTTTTATTATTGTGGTAGCTATTAAATCTTGTGTGATCTTAACTCTGGATTCCTTGGAACATGAACTCTTTCTTTGATTGCTTTGACTGACTGCTTTCAGTATTTTTCTTTTCCTTGGAAGCCCTGGATCTTGGCTATGATGTTCTGGGGAATTTTCATTTTGGGGTTTCTTTCAGAATATAATCAACAAATTGTTTCTAAATTTGCTTTCCTTTCTGGTTCTCATATATCTGGGCAATTTTCTTTCCTGATTTTTAAAAACTAGATGTACAAACTCTGTTTTTGTTTATTTGTTTGGTTTTTGGGTCATGGCTTTCAGGGAGTCCAGTAATTTTTAATTTTAATTTAATTTTTAATTACTTTTAATTTAATTTTAATTAATCTCTCCTTGATCTTTTTTTTCCCAAATCAGCTATTTCCAAACCAGTTATTACAGGATATTTTACATCTTCTATTTTTTCCATATTTTGACTTTGTTTTAATATTTTTGACTATCTCATTGAGACATTACCTTCTGTTTTGCCCAGTCTAGTTTCCCAGGAGTCTGCTTCTTAGGTAAGATATTTGTATCTCTTGTTTTGTACTAAACTGTTAATTTTCCTATCATGTCTCCCCTGCTGAGCTCTCATTTCCTTGATTTCTCATAATTTTTCTCATATTTTTTCACAATTTTCTCATAATTTCTTATTTTCTCATAATTTCTCATAATCTCATGATTTCCTCTATCACTCTCATTTCATTTATAGTATCAATTCATTTTTTAAACTTTTACATCATTTCAGCTAGAAACTCTAGTTGAAACTATACCTAAATTGCATTTTTCTTTGAGGCTTTGTGTGTAGGTGTTGTGTAATTGCTCTCTTTGTCTGGGTTTGTGTCTTGGGCAAGGCTGTGCTGGTAAATGTTTAACAATCAGCTCTTTTAAAAATGTACCCACAATACACTTTTAAGCTTAATCAACATTAGCATTATCTTCATCATTTTCTTAAGTTGAGACAATTGACAAAACATGAATTAAGCCCTGATTTGCAGCATTTGGTGATTTCTGACCTATAAATATTCACACTGAAAATTTATCAAATTGGTCTCATGAAATAATGTGGCTCCAGCACATAGATGCCTTGATCTTTGGCATCTCTCATTTTATGTCTCTTCTTGTTTAGTTATTTTCCCAGAGTTCTACTTTGGGTGACTCACAATTGTTAGTCTTAACTGACTTCTCTGAGGACTGACTCTGTGATCCCAGAACTTCTAGTAAACCATCATGTATCAAAGATCTGCTTTGAGGGAACCTATAGTGGAGCTCTTATGAACTGAGTCCTTATTCTTAGCCTTTCTGAAAGAACTTGTTCTGCTGTCTTGGGCTGGAAACTAAGTCTGAAAATCAGCTCTAGGGATCTCCACACTATGGATTAGCTTGGAACTCTGGGCACTGAGTTCATTAACCCACCCTAACACCACCCCTCCACCCTATACCTTGTCCCTTGTGCCCTTTCATTTTTACTTGTCTTTAAGTTTTATTTATGATATTTGGCTGAAAAGATGATCTAATTCAGTTTCTCTTTTGATTTTCTGATCAGTAGTTAGTCTTATATTCTTCTTAGAGTATTGTTGGAGAAATGGTGGCAAAAAAAAATGGGCTGTAATATTTTATCCTACACTGATTTCATGACTTGTCTCTAACAAATTGCCTTTGAAGTTGTTTGTACTTAGTCCAAAGCCTGTAAGTGATTTGTTGAGACATGTTCTCAGTCACCTAAGATATCAAGGCTAAAAAGGGGATATCTAACCCCATCCTTATGAATTTTTAGGACTTTTGCCAGAAAGAAAAAACAAGCGTAGAAGCCTATGTTTCTAATATTCCATGCTTTTTCCCTAGTCCTATATTCCCTTTTCCATTCTCCAAGATTTTTTTTTTCAAAAATAGAAAATAACAATAAAGCAACAAAATCTACTATTTTTTAAAAAATACTCTGTCTTTTGTGCAGTTCTTCATGGAAGTATGCTGAGGCCTTTTCTTTACAATCATCATTCACTTATCCTTTGACCTATAGTTTATCCATGATCTTCAATCATAACACATCATTGGAAGAGCCTGAACCAATGGCTTCAACTTGTTGAGGGTAACTAGGTGCTAATTTATCTTCAGTTTCAACTCCCTGTCAGATATTTTCATTGTCTTTTCCCCGAATTTGAGAACATTCCCGTTTAATAAAGAAAACATGAGCAGAATAAGTACCGGATCATAGAAGAATGGTAATAGAATTGAAGTGGCATTAGAGGTAACTCATACCAAGTGCTTCATTTTTTAAATGAGAAAACTGAGACTTTGAGAGGGTCACTTCATTTTGCCTTCTTTATGTCATTAATTGTCATCAGCCCATGTACATCAATCATGAGCATGTGTACTAAGATTATTTTGATTGCTTTTCCCCAATATAACCTTAAAAGAATCCTTTCTGTGGTCCATAGCCTCAGCTTCTCAATCTTTTTTTTTGTTTTTTGCTTTTTGGAGGGCAATTGGAGTTAAGTGACTTGCCCAAGGTCACACAGCTAGTTTTTGTGTTAAGTGTCTGAGGCGGGATCCAAACCCAGGTCCTCCTGACTCCAGGGCCAGTACTCTATTCACTGCACTACCTAGCCACCCCTTCACACCCCTTCAGCTTCTCAATCTTGACATTATTTGTAGAAGAGCATCATCTCTCTCTCTCTCCTTCTCTCTCTCTCTCTTGCTGTATATATATATATGTGTGTGTGTGTGTGTGTGTGTGTGTGTGTGTGTGTGTGTGGTGTGTATACATATACACACACAAATATATATAAGCATATATTTATACTGTATTAATTGTCCTTATGTATATCTTATTATATACATATATTTTTTAAAAAACAAAAACTTTGAATTATGGATTCACTAAGCATCCACATCAATCTTGTATATTTTTTTCTTCATTAGAATCATTTGTGTGTGCCTATATAATCAGATTGTCACTTTTAAGATCTATATATCTCTCTTATAGAATGTTTCTACCTACTCATTCCCTGAACTCTGAAATCTTTCCTCTAATTTAGGGTAAGTTCTAGATCAGTGGTATTAAAAAAAATAGAAACAGGGGCCACCAAACTATCATAAGTATCTCTGCAGGTACATATTGGTTTAGAAAGCCACATATTAACATTATGCATTTTTATTTTACTTTTACTATTTTGCTAAATAATTTCCAATTACATTTTAATCTGATTCAGGCCTTACTTAAGAATACTGCAGGCTATATGCAGCCCACAGGCCAAGATTTTAATACCTCTATTCTAAATATCCCCTAAACTTTCTTTTTCTTTTCTGTTAACACCTCAAAAATGGAGTGTCTCTCTCTAAATGTAATTAAGGTGGGAAAGCCTCCAGCTGTGTCTCATCCTTTCTTTTGTATCAAATAGTTCATATAGAATATAAGGGTTAAAAATGTAATTAATGTAGGACAGACTTTCACCACAATTTTCATCCCTTACTGTAATCGTAATGAAATTTGAAGTTCCTTTTGTATTGCTAAGCTGAGAGCTACTTAGCACTTAGTAATTAATCAAGCCTCTGTTAAAAAAAAACAGAAGATATGAACCCCTGTTGCTTACATAACAGGAAGGGGTTGGCTGAAACAGGAAGGAGCTAATGCCATGTGTATATAAGAAGAAGTCCCTGCTGAGTCAGACAGGTCTTCTTGGAACAAGCTTCATGGAGGAGAAACTGCTGCTGCCAGGGAGGCTGAAGAGGAAAGGCCCCCCAGGCTGGAGAGAATTATTTTGATTTTGGAACCAGCTGGAGCTTCTGCTGAGGAGCTGCTGAGTCCTAGGGCCACCTGGGTCTTCTGGGAGCTGCCAAACATGTCCAAGGGCCACCTGGAGCTGCTGCAGACTAAGGAAGCATGGATGTGCTGCTGGTACTTTGTATGAACCTGTTTGTGGCTTTATTCACCTTGACTTCCCAGGAACAGAGACTGTGAAGGATTTAAGGTGGACTGGACAATATGAGCTTTAGCATGAACAGGAAGTGGGCAGATAACTGGACAAGTACCTAGGAGCTGTCTGCCTTTGAACCAAGGTGACAGTTTGGTGAATCCAGATAGGACCTGGGACTATGGAAGGAGATCCAGGGAATCTTAGAGACCACCCAAGTCAAGCTGAAAGAAGACTTTAATTGGATACTGTGTACTGACTGAGAAATTGTAATTCACTACTGACCTAGGGGTGGAGGGCTTGTGTGTTTTCTGATGATTGAATAGTGAATGATGACTGAATAGTAATTGATTTGTAACTTGGTGTGCCCATTGAGTGGGGACCTTTGACCATTGTACTTTGTGTCCCTTAAGGATGATTGAATGATTTAGTTTATTGAATGATTGAGTTACTAAATGATTTTTCTTTGCTCAAAATTTTGTGACCACTGTGGTAAAAACTATGTGGCCATTTTAGTAATAAGTTGTTGTGAGTGAAAAACTTTGTAACCTCTATGGTGAAAACTATGTGGCCATTTTAGTGATAAGCTCTTGTGAATGCTGTACCTTGATTTTCTGTGAATGTTTTGCTCTGATTTGTTATTGAATAGAGTATTCACTATACTGTGTAATCAGAACCTGAAAGCTGTTCACAGCACCCATCCTCTGGAAAGCTGTTTGTGCATGGCTATATACTTACTGCACATCAGATGATTAAAACTGGAGTTTGAATGAATGTTATAAATGTGGTCAAGCCCTTAGTAATGTCCCATCTCATACTGAACATAAATGAAGATTAAAAATATAAAGGTAATGAATAAAAAATATGATGTCAGAAAGGCAGACAATCTCACTGAAAATAATATTTGAGAGAAACTTTGCAAATAATTTGGGAGATCTTCCCTAGGATTGGACCCTGTCTTTTTAAACCAAGAGTTTAAAGCATCAGTCTATAGGTTATACTCATGGAATTATTGAATACTTTTTTTTTCTATTTGGAGACCATTAAGGTTAGAAACCTCAAATATTCTCTTTTCATGCCTGGCTTACTGTTTTATTTTCTTGAATAATTAGTTTATACTCATATCTAACTCATCTTTCTTTCTTTAAGTGAAGTCCAATTTTTCTTTCTCAGGCATTCAGGGAGGCAGTGATGATTCCTAGATATCCCATTTCCAAACATCTTCTCCCTAATCACTGTAGCCAAATTGCTTTGAACTGGCCAGTGAGGAAAGTTAGGTCATTATTTCAGATCTGTCCTAAATATTTTTGCAAACTCAATTAAGTCTTCTCTTCTCTCTTTTTTTCCCTCCATTCTAATTTGGATTGAATGAGATGGTATCTATGTTCTCCTACTCAAAAACAAAACAAAACAAAACATCTGCTTTGCAACTTATATTCCTAGGGAGTTGCTGGAGGGGACCGAGAGAGTTATATCTACATAGTTTCTGCTTTGCATTAGTAAAGGGAGCTTGTAAATAAATAAAAATTTTCAAAATGTGCAGAGAATGGAAGCAAGTTCATTTGATAAAGGATAAATATAAGAAGGCAGAGTCTCATAAAAAAAGTATTGTCAGGAATTCTAATGATAAGAATAAACTGAGGTTGATGAGGTAAGCCAAGGACAAAAGGGGAGGGGGGGAATGTTTAAAGATCAACTGTACAGAAAAAAAGATCCCAAAGGAGGGATAGGGCCACCATATGAGGATGGATAAGATGATGATGATAACTGACAACCAAGACACTCAGTTGTTGTTTTCCTTCTTCAATCAATAAGAATGACACTGGGACTAGAAAGGACAGAACAAAAATGACTAACAAATAAGTTAATACCCAATATTAGTAAGGAGATAGTAAGATAACTCCTACATGCCCTTGATTATAGATGGTGTTGCACCCTGGAAAGAATGATGGATTTGATCATAGAGGATCTGTTTTCAAATTACAGCCCTGTAACTCATTATCTGTATGGCTTTGGTAAAGACATTTAACTTCTCTGGGTCTCAGTTTCTTCATCTGTAACATAAGACAGTTAGATGAAAAATATCCTCACAAAACTGAGGATAGACTAATATGATTGATGAGCCATTTCAAATATCCTGGAGAATGAGTGAAATACAAGCAAACCGGAGAAGGGATGATTTTTTTATATTTTATTTTATTAATTTGTTTGTTTGCTTTTACTTTACAAGATTCAATTCCACAATTCCTTGAGTTTCACATTTTGTCCCCGTCCCTCCCATGGTGGCATACAGTCAATTATAGGATCTGTAAATACTTTCACATTATACATTAGTCAGGTTATAAAGACAGATTGTATCAGATGGAATGAAAAATGGTAAAGAAGACATAAAACCAAACAAGAAAAGGAAAAAGATCAGGTAGTTTGCTTCAATCTGGATATAAACTCAGTTCACTCTAGTTCTTTCCCTGGATGTACACATTTCTCTCCATCATGAGTCTTTTGGGATTGACATATCACTGCATTGCTGAGAAGAATCCAGTCTATCAAAGTTGATCATCACACATATGTTGCATCTGTAATTGTGTACAAATTTCTCCTGGTTCTCCTCTTCCACTCAGCATCAGTTCGTATAAGCCTCTCCAGGTAAATATGAAGACCGTCTGCTCCTCGTTTCTTATAGCACAATAGTATTCCATAACATGCATATACCACAATTTGTTCAGCCATTACCCAATTGATGGGCACTCCCTTAATTTTCAATTCTTTGCCACCACAAAAAGAACTGCTATAAATATTTTTGTACATATGGGTCTTCCACTTCTTTTTGTTTTGTTTTGTTTCAAATGCTTTATCAACTTCTGATTTACATCATTCATTTCCTCCAGATTTTTATTACAAATTTTCTCCCCGTTTTTCCCCTACCCACTGATCCAAAATAGCAGTCCCACAGGATATCCCCTTCTCCAATCTGCTCTCTCCCATATTTTCTCCCATACCCCTTTCGACGTTTCCAGTGGATCTCTATGCCCCAGTGCCTGTATACCTTATTTCCCAATTACACGTAAAAGAATATTAATAATAGTACATAAATATGTATATATTTGAATATTTGATTTTAAAACTTTGAATTCCAGATTCATTCCCTTCCTCCCTTGTCACCCACCCTTACTGGGAAGATAAGCAGTTCACTATAGGTTGTACATGTGTGGCTAATGCAAAACAATAACATAGTAGATATATTGTAACAAAAAGACTCACTATATTTCCCTCCCTCCTATCCCACCTCCCACTTGTTCTATTCTCTACTTTGATCCCATCCCTTTTCAAAAGTGGGTGCTTCCAACTTCCCTCCCCGCCAGCCTGCCCTCCCTTGCATCATCCCCTCTCTCATCCCCTTTCCCCCCTACTCTCCTGGAGGGTGAGATACCCTATTTAGTGTGTATTTCATTCCCTCCTCAAGCCAAATTCAATGGGAATAAGGTTGACCCATTCCCTTTTGCCTTCCTATTCTTCCCCTCCATTGTAGCCATTTCCCCTTGCCTCGTCTATATGAGATAGTTTACCCCATTCTGTCTCTCCCTATCTCCTCTCATTATATTCCTCTCTCACCTCTTAATTTCACCTTTTAAGTATCATCCCTTCCTGTTAAATTGGCCTTGTACCCTCTATCTGTGTATACCTGTAGACATATATACACACATTCACATATGTATTCATATGCCCATATACCCTCATATATAGACATATATATTTCTATTCCCTTCAACTACTGAGAGAAGTTTCATAAGTTAAAATTATTGTTTTTCCATGTAGGAATGTTAATAGTTAACCTTGATAAGTTCCTTATGATTTCTTTTCCCTGTTTACCTTCTCATGCTTCTCTTGCTTCTTGTATCTGAATTTCAAATTTTCTGTTCAACTCTGGTTTTTTCAGCAAGAATGCTTGAAAGTCCTCTATTCCACTGAATGACCATAATTTCCCCTGAAACATGATACTCAGTTTTGCTGGGTAGGTTACTCTTGGTTTTAATCCCAACTCCTTTGACCTCTGGAATATCATATTCCAAGCCCTTCAATCCCTTCAGTGTAGAACCTGCGAGATCCTGGGTTATCCTCATTGCATTTCCACAATATTCAAATTGTTTCTTCCTGGCTGCTTGTAATATTCTCTCCTTAATCTGGGAATTCCAGAACCTGGCTATAATATTCCTAGGAGTTTTTTGGGGGGGATCTTTTTCAAGAGGTGATCAGTGGGTTCTTTCAACCTCTATTTTTCCCTCTGGTTCTAAAACATTAGGGCAGTTTTCTTTGAGAACTTCCTGGAGGATGATTTCTAGGTTCTTACTTTGATCATGGCTTTCAGGTAGTCCAATAATTTTTAAATTATCTCCCCTGGATCTATTTTCCAGGCCAGTGGTTTTTCCCATGAGATATTTCATATTGCCTTCTATTCTTTCATTTATTTGGATCTGTTTAACAGCATCTTGGTTTCTCATAAAGTCATTAGCTTCCATTTGCTCCAATTTAATTCTGAAGCAATAATTCTCTTCAGTGAGCTTTTGAGATTCTTTTTCCATCTAGCAAATTTGACTTTTTAAGGCATCCTTCTCCTCATTGACTTTTTGAGCCTCTTTTGCCATTTGAGTTAGTCTATTTTTTAAGGTATTATTTTCCTCAGTCAGGCTGTTGACTCTCATTTTGTAATTTTCTTGCATTGTTCTCATTTCTCTTCCCAATTTTTCCTCCACTTCTCTTATCTGCTTCTTAAGGTCCTCTATGGCCTGTAACCAGCTCGTAGTTTCCTTTGAAGCTTTTGGTTCAGGAGTTCTGACTTCACTGTCTTCCTCCCAATCCATGCTTTGCTCCTTTTTGTCCCCAAAATAGGAGTCTAATGTTGGAATCTTCTGTCTGCTTTGTTTCCTTTGCCTGGTCATGTCGCCCCTCAGTCACTTGACCCCTGGGCTTTTTGCACAGTAGGACTCTGCCACCAGTCAGGGGAGCTTTCATCCCAAACACTGGGGTTTTCTCAGCTGCTGGAGGTATTATATTGGTGCCCTCTCTGAGGTCTCCACATGCTCTGGCAAGCCAGACACACTCCCCAAGACCTGCACCCTAGACTGCAATCCAGATCCAAGAAGGTTAAAGCAAGAGCGATTACCCCTCAGACTTGTGCTTGGTCCTCCTATACTCTGCAGGCCAAGAGCTGAAGCTGCCAAGTGGCGCTGGCTGGCTGTGCTGTTGTTTCAGTGGCTTCTCGCCCCGGGGGCTAAAGCCAAGCACTCCCACTTACTGGGTCCCAAAGTCCAGACTGCACTGATCTCTCACTTTGTCCTTCACATCTGTGTTTTGATAAATCTGCAAATGGCCACAGCTGCTGCTGATCTGGAGTCCCTCCTGCTGGTGGCTGGTCAGGCCTGCCCTGGGGTAAGCCTTGGTGTGGAACTGGGCTTGGCTCCCAGAGCATTGTGCTGGCCGATTCCTGCCCGGCTGCCATGCTGTCTTAGGGGGAGGTTAGCTTCTCTGTGTCATTTTGTGGGTTCTGCAGCTCCAAAGTTTGTTTAGAGTCCCCTTTTTACATGGATTGGGGAAGGTAGATGCTGGAGCAGCAGGGAGGTCCTACTTCTACTCAGCCATCTTGACTCTGCCCCCCTCCCATGATTTTTTTAAAAATCCAAGAGAATAGAAGCTAAAAACCATAGGCCAGGGAGCCTGACTTCCATTTCTGTCAAAATTATAGAATGGATTATTAAAGAGATAGTTGATGGAATATGGTAAAGGAGACAGTGATTGGAAAGAACAAGTTGTTGTTTATTTATTCAGTTTCATTCAACTGTTTATGACTCTATGGGCCATAGCGCACCAGACTCTTTTATCCACCACTATCTCCCAAAGTCTTGTGTCCAAGTTCATGTTCATTGCTCCATGACACTATATATTCATCTCATTCTCTGATGTCCCCTTCTCCTTTTACCTTCAATCTTTCCCAACATCAAGGTCTTTTCCAATGAATCCAGGCTTCTCATTAGGTGGCCAAAGTATTAAGCTTCAGCTTCAGTATTTGACTTTTGAGTGAATAGCCTGAATCAATTTAAGTATTAATGATTTGATCTTGCTATCAAAGGAACTCTTAAAAATCTTCTCCAGTACCACAATTGGAAAGCATTGATTCTGTGGCACTCAGATTTCCTTATATTCCAACTCTCATAGCCATATATTACTACTAGAAAAACCAACAGTTTTGACTAAATGGACGTTCATTGGCAAGGTGAGGTTTCTGTTTTTTAGTGTGCTGTCCAGATTTGTCATAGCTTTCCTTCCAAGGAGCAAATGTCTTTTAATTTCATGACTACAGTGATCTTTTAGCCCAAAACCAAAAAATCTGACATTGTTACCATTTCTTCTCCCTCTAATTACCAGGAAGGTATGGGACCAATTGCCATGATCTTAGGTTTTTTTAAATGTTAAACTTCAAGCTAGCTTTTACATTCTCTTCTTTCACCTCATCAAGAGACTTCTTAATTCTTTGCTTTCTACCATCTGTATTGTCTGCATATCTGAGATTGTTGATCTTTCTCCTGTCAACCTCAATTCTGGTTTTTCATTCATCCAGCCTGGCTTTTCACATGATGTACTCTGCTTATGTTAAATAAATATGGTAAGAATATGAGCCTTGTGGTGCTCCTTTCCCAGTCTTAAAGCAATCAGTTCTTCTATGCTCAGTTCTAATTGTTACTTCTTCATTCACATACAGGTTCCTCAGGAGTCAAGATAATCTGGCACTCCCTTTTTTGATGACTTTTCATATTTTTTTCATGTTTCACACAGTCAAAGGCTTTAGAGCATCCAATGAAGCAGAATTAGATGTTTGCTTATTTGTTTTTTTTTTCTGGAACTTGCTTGTTTTCTCCATAATCCAGTAAATGTTGGCAACTTTCTATTTCCTCTGCCTCTTTGAAAACCAGCCTGTACTTCTGATAATTCTCAGTTCACATACTACTTAAGCCTAGCTTGCAGAATCTTAAGCATAACCTTTCTGGCAAATTAAATGAGAGCAATAGTTTTGTCATTTGAACATTGTGTGGCATTGACTTTCTTTAGGATTAGGACATAAACTGATCTTTTCCTAACCAGAGGCCACAGCTGGATTTTCCAGATTGGCTGGTATATTGAGTGAAGCATTTTAACAGCATCATCCTTTAGGATTTTAAATTACTCAACTGTAATTCCATCACCTTCATTACCCATATAGTTAGTAATGCTACCTAAAATCCACTTGACTTCCTTGTCCAGGATGTATTGCTCTAGATCAGTAACCACTCCATCATGATTATTAGTGATGTTAAGATCTTTTGTGTATATTTTCGTATATCTTCTGTATAATTTTGGCACCTCTTCTTAATCTCTTCTACTTCTGCTAAGTCTATATGAGTTTTGTCTTTCATCATACTCATTTTTGCATGAGATGCTCCCTTGATATTTCTAAATTTTTTGAAGAAAGTTCTTGTCTTCCCAATTTTATTGTCTTCTATATTTTGCATTGTTCATTTAAGAAAACCTCAACCTCCCCCTCTGAGAACTAGATAAGTCTAACCACAAAATAAACTAGAAAAAAAGTTAATGAAGTGAAGAGAATTTTTTTAAAGTTAGATATGACAGAACTCTGGAGAGAACTGAATGGGGATAAAAAAAGATTCTACATTTTTCCCAGTGGTACAGAGCACCTACACAAAATTGACTATGTTTTAGGGCATAAAAAGCTCACAATCAAATGCAGAAAGGCAGAAATAGTAAATGTATTCTTTTCAGATCATAATGCAATAAAAATTACTTCAATGAAAGGCCACAGAAAGATAGATTAAAAATTAATTAGAAATGAAATAATTTTATCTTAAAGAATGAGTGGGTCAAACAACAAATCATAGAAACAATCAATGATTTTCTCAAAGAGAATAACAATGAGATAGCATACCAAAATTTATGGGATTCAGCCAAAGCAGTAATTAGGGGAAATTTTTTATCTCTAAAGGCTTACATAAATAAAATAGAGAAAGAAGAGATCAATGAATTATGTTGTCACAAACAGGATCTGCAAACTAAAAGGAAAGTATGGGGGCTAAGATAATTGTTTATTTCCCAGTTGTGGTAGCTGTGATTCTGTGGAGTCATGGAATATGAGCATAGAACTAGCTGCATGTTGGTTTCGGTGAGGTGAGAGTGAGAATGGAAAGGTGCCTGCATTGGGACTGGGGCAGAAGCCAGGAGGAGGTGCCTAATGAGGGAGGAGGAAGAACCCAGGAGTTCAGAATTCAACCCCAGGACAAGATAAGGACTGTGCAGCAAGGCAGGAGTACTGAATGTATTTTCTTGGTTTGGGTCCCAGGGTGACATTGGAGTTGTCTGTGGTGGGTGGGGGGAAGTGCTGTGGACCCCCAAGGATCCCACTCTGTTGGCTTTGTTGCCCAGTTGCCCCTCAGGACTTGGAGGCGGGGGTTAGAGCAGTGTTGGAACTCGGACTTGGATCATTAAAGCCTGTACCTGAGAGTGCCAGGAAGAAGCCTACAAAGGCAGTGTAGGGGAAAGGACACACCCCCAAGAAGGACTTTATTTGGATGTTTTGTATTGAGGGGATTATAATGTTATGTACTTTGTATTTGTTTAAGGCCATGTGGTCACTCTGGTAAAGAATTATGCTCTGTGTCTTGCAAATATGATGTGTTTATTTTGTGGGGATTATGTTGTACTTAAGAGATGTTAATGCCAATTCAGATATAAGTTGCCTATGTAATGGGCGTGAAAGATCTTGGGGCCAAATATAATGGTAAGGGAAATTGAAGATCTTCCCTGCCCCTAAATATGCCTAGGGAATTTGAAGACCTTTCCTGCCCCTTAATGGGCCTCACTTTGGAGCCCAATAAGAGAAGCTTTCTTAGGGGAGGCTTGTTTTTCAGGAAGACACATACCTTTTCTTACTTTGCAATTAGATCACAAAAGTTGTGATGTTCTCTGACCCTGGAGAAGGCAATATAGCCTCCCTGAGGTGAGGTTTTACATTGGGGCTCACTTATGGAAAGAGTTGTGTGATTTGGTCAGATGAGATTCTGGGCAGCTGTTGAGCTCCCTGGATTTGAAAACAAAGAGGTTGGTGCTTCTCTCTCTGGTAACACTATATATATATGTAATGGTCAGACAGCTAGAAGCCCTGTCTGTTGTTCTGTTGAAATATTTTCTCTGTCTATATTTTTTGTCTGCCTGTAATTTCTGTTTGTATTCTCTGAAGTTCAGCGTGCTGACTTTTCCCCCTTAACTAAGTGAATGAATGAATGATATATATATATATATATATATATATATATGTATATATATACTTTTGACAAAATACACCACCCATCCATATTAAAAACACCAGAGAGCATAGGAATAAATGTAGTCTTCATTAAAATGGCAAGTAGTTTCCATCTAAAATCATCATCAAGCATATGTAATGCTTGTAAGCGAGAAGTCTTTGTAGTAAGATTAACAGTGAAACAAGGATTCCCATTATCAGTGCTATTATACAATATTTCACTAGAAATGCTAGCTATAACAATAAGAGAAGAAAAAGAAATCGGAGGAATTAGAATAGGCAATGAAGAAATAGAACTATAACTCTTTAAAGATGATATGATGTGATACTTAGAGAATCCTAGAGAATCAGTTAAAAAAACTACTTTAAATAATTTTAGCAAAGTAGAAAGATGTAAGATAAGACCACATAAATCATCAGCATTTCTATATATTACTAACAAAGCCCAGTAGCAATAGTTAGAAAGAGAAATTGCATTTAAAATAACTGTAGACAATATAAAATATCTGGGTTGTGTTTTGTCCTTCATTTTTGAAGAGGATCATTGCATCAGGGAATGATGATATGACTTGCAATTGACTTTGATTTGAGGGAGGGAAGGCTGTACAAGGTCATCAGCCTCACTTTCTCCTCCAGTCATCTGGATCCAGTGACCAGATATTCATCAGGATGAGTGGAGATGACCCAGAATGCAATGGGAGACCCTGGCCCTTTTAGGCTAAAGCCTTTTCAGGTACTCACTTAAAGTGAGGTGACATACAGTGAAAAGGCCTCTTTAAGAAGTGAATGAAGGGATGGCCCCTTTAATTAGTAAAAAGAAAAAAAAATCAAACTGGGAAGAAAAGACCCTCAGAATTACTGTTCCAAAGAGAAACAGTTACCATTGACATTCACTCTAAGCCAAGAGGGCCCAAAATACAGCCATGAAGTAGAACTTGGGCAGGGACCTATTGTGGTTCAATCTGTGAGTTTCAGAGTGAACTGGGTTTAAGGTTTTGGACCACCTGACTGGAGGGCAGGGTCTCTATTTAAGGATGGGGCTCAGTGCAATCTTCACCATTTTTCTCACCAGTAACAATGCTTTTGGACTTCATCGACAAGGGACATTTTGTTTTTATTTGTATTTGCATCCCAAGCTCAGTGCCTGACACATAATGGTCACTTAATAAATGTTGATTGACTATCACTACTCTAATCAATTCTTCATTATGGAACCCATAAATTGTTTGGAATCTTTTGTATATTTCTGTGTGTTTCCTAATTGTTACAGGTGTGTCTGCCTCCTGCAGTATTTAGCTTTTATCTGGATTTGCAAGCTCCCTAAAGAGAAAGAACTTTGTCTTCTACTCTTTTGTTGCCTTAAGGGTCCCAATCAATGCTTTGCCTCCTCAGAGGTGTTTGCCAGATCCATATTTACTCTTTGAGTTTTCTAATGCCCTGAAGCATTAAGGAACTTTCTTCCCTTTCTCCTTCAGGACATTCCTGAGGGGAAGAGTAGGTGTTGCCATTACTATTGTTTCACAGGAACTAAACTTGGAAGTAATTCAAGCTGCACTGTTCCAGAAAGAAAAAAATAAAGATAAACAAACACTTTAAAAAATGGCTCTGGAGGGCTGCGTATAATTTTTTGGAAAGTAGCTGGAGGTTGGGGAATATGATAATTCGAATGCTCTGGAAATGATATTTGATTGTGTTTTGTTTCTATGCAAAATGCATATGCTGTTTTCCAAATTTATCTACTATGGTCATCATTTTTCTTTGAAATGCTGTGTATATGTGTAATATATAATTTTACTATTCTTTTTTTTTGTTGTTGGAGGGGGGAGGTGAGGCAATGAGGGCTAAGTGATTTGCCCAAGGTCACACATCTAGTAAGTGTCAAGTGTCTGAATCCAGATTTGAACCCAGGTCCTCCTGATTCCAGGGCCATTGCTTTATTCACTGCACCACCTAGCTGCCACTCACTTTTCTCTTCTGTGAACCAGCTGCCTTACATTAGGGACCATAGATCATCATCTAGGACTTAACATTTTCACATCCAGAACTCCTGAACTAGGCCTTGATTGCCCTGATTGGCAAAATGTATGAAATGAATCACCCAGCTCTAGTCCTGCTTCACTTTGCTCCATAGCCAACCTCACAGCCTCCCTACTAAAATACTAGCACCCTTTGATTCGACCCCACCATTTCAGTTTCCATGATTAAGTCGATGCTACCGTTGCAAGTAAAAATGGTATGTCAATCTACTCATACAGCTTTCCTTTTCATTCCTGTAATCTTCCAAATCAAAATACTTTTCATTTGATTGCACTCTTTTAATATGGTTTTTTTCTGCCACATTAGAATGCACATTACTCGAAGGCAAGGATGGTCTTAATTTTGTGTTTGTATCCCTGGCTTACAGTACTCAGAACATAGTAAACCCTAAATTAATCCTCTTTCATTCAATTCAGTTTAATACACATTTATGAAACCCCTACCACCTGTCAGGCATTATACAAAGCCAAAATCAAAGCAGTCCTTGTCCTTGAGGGTCCCAAACTGTAATATTTCAATGACTCATCATAGGATCATATATTTACAACTGGAAGGGATCTCAAAGGTCATCTAATCCAGTCCTATACAAATGTGTATACACTGAGGACCAAAGAAGTCTAGATACTTACCTGAGGTCATGCTAGTGGGGACATGGGTTCTGTAATGAGTATAATAACTTGTTAGGTATGTTAGAGCCTCCATTCTTTACAAGGGAGCAGGACAATGGAGTTATACAACAACCAACCAATTAGAAGTATTTCAGAGGCTTACAGCTGCTTGATATACCAGGGATCCTGGTGAATTTTAGGTGAACTTGGAAATGCCTGCGAAGGTCAGACCAGGTTTGAATGGCTCAAGGGTGGCCTTGAGCAGCAGCTGCAGATTTGGGACTTCCCTAACACCTTACTCCCTGGCTTATCTTATATACAAAAGCCTTCTCACTAAAACAACTCTCCTCCCCCGTGAAAGCCTCTAGAAACTATATTATCTCACCCCTTTTCCCACTCCCTTTGAGCAGCTGAAAATTCTCTCTTCCACCTTTCTCCCTTATGGAATCTTCTCTCCCTTCTAAGTCTTTTTCTCAGACAACAAATGCATTTAATTGGCATATAAGACTCTGATTTCATTTCAGGTCCCTTTATAGACTTGGGGGTTATTTGTTAACACTAGTAATAATTGGTAGGGTCAGGATTTGAACCCAGGTCCTTCCACTTAAAATATGGTACTCTTTTCACTGGAAGATCTTTGATGTATTGCAGAGCGATAAACTTTGGAAAAAATGTCTAAGTCCTGAACAGGTTTTATATAAATATAATAGGAGGCTGTCAAACTAGCCTCCTAAGACCAAATTTCTCATGGAGTTGTAAGTCAAGACTTTTAGTTCATGCTCAGTTTCCATTAGCCTTTAAACTTTGTGCTGTCATGAATTCCTTTGATACTCTGGTGAAGCCTAAGGACCCCTTCTTAGAGTAATATTTTAAGTGCTCAAAATAAAGTACAGAGGATTACAAAGGAAAACACAGGCTAATGAAAAAATGTAATATTTCTCATCCATATTCATGCATCTCCTGAAATCTATCCATGGAACTTGGGAGGAAGGATGTCCTGTTCACCCCAGGTTAAGAACTCTTACACTAGAGCAATGTCATCAGTCAGTTCTCCCCCAAGAATAATCTGTGTTTAGGAAGTGAGATACCTCTAGTAGGAAGCTGCAAAAAAGTAGGAGGCTTAAGTTAAGTGAAGCCAATTCTGGGAAGTGGAAAATCTAAACTTAATACTAGACTGTCTTATCTGAATGTAAAGAGGGAAGCAGTTTAGGAGTCCAAGAAAATATGGAGCATCAGGCTTCTCAAGTCCATTCACAGGGACAATAATTCTACTCATGTCCTCCATACTGGAGGAAGATGTAGTGAGGCCCACGTGTAGAAAGGGCTGTCTGCTGACCTGTAGTATGGGAGTGTCTTTGTGTATGTCTCAAAGGGAGGCAGAATAGATAGCTCTCACCTCTCCTCCCTCTATCCTTCTCCAAGGGAAATTTTCATTCCTGCCAGGAAGGGAAACAGGAGGTTAGGACCAGAGGTCACCACTCTGTTCTCCTCAGGGAGAGGAGATACCGTGCTAGAATTTTATGACCTTCTTCAATCGGTAATGAAATAAAAATTACATTTATTAAAAGGCCATTGGAGTATGGATTCAAAATTAATTGGAAACTAAATAATATATTTCTAAAGAAAAAGTGAGTCAAAGAAAAAATCATAGAAACAATCAATAATTTCATTAGAGAATGAAAAATAAATGAGACATCATTCCATAATTTGTGGGATGCAGCCAAAGCAGTACTTAGGGGGAAATTAATATCTCTAAATGCATACATTAATAAAAAAGAGAAAAGAGCAGATCAATGAATTGGCATGCAACTAAAAAACTAAAAAAAGAACAAATTAAAAATACACACTTAAGCACCAAATTGGAAATCCTGAAAAATCAAAGGAGAGATTAATAAAACTGAAAGTAAACAAACAATTGAACTAATAAGTAAAACTAGGAGCTGGGTTTTTAAATCAAATTGATTTTTTTAAATCAAATTGACCTATGGCTTATATATTTAACAAATAAAATATATAAGCCATAGGTCAATTTGATTTAAAAAAGAAAGGATAAATCCAAATTACTATCATCAAAAATGAAAAGGGTGATGGGATTCTTTGTGATTACATTTTATCTTCCTTTTCTAAGACATCAGAACTATTTTCCTTGATAAATTACTGAAAGATGATGTGAAAGATTTTTTTTTTTGATCATAGCTTTTGGGTGTCTAAAAATTCTCAAATGACCTCTCCTTGATCTATTTTCCAGCTCAGTTTTTAAAAAAAATTTCACATTTTCTTCTATTTTGTTTAACTCTTTTGATTTTGTTTTATTATTTCTTGATAATCAGTACAGGATGGGAGGCATCCCAGCAAGCCCTACCTCAGCAGACCAGAAGGAGATCCTGAGTCTCAAGGGGGTGGAGTCAGCAATTGGCAACACCAGGACCCCAGGTGTGCCTTCTCACAGTCAGGGCAATTAGCAGAAACCAGTGCAGATGATGACTGAGGCTATCTGTTCTATAGCACAGCCACAGGAAAAGAGACTTTAAACAGTCAGACCACCCCTCCCCCATACCTCAATGCTCTGAACTTCAGTGTAACCCCAGGGAAACTCAGAAAGACATCACCTGGCCACAATCATTGGCACACACTAGCAAGCTCTAGCTCAGCACCAGGTGAGCTGCAGCATTATACAGTTTGTAACTGACAGAATCAGCCCCTAGCTCCCAGCACAAGAAGCTTGGGACAGAGCTCCAATGCCCCAGAAGCAGAATTCACTTTAAAAGCCAGGAAAAAATGCAATCACAATGAATAAACAAACTAGAAAAGCAAAGACCATTGAGTCCCACTATGAAGACAGGGAAGAGTTACTGCAGGCATTATAAACTATTTGAGAGTCTACCTGCCAAAACAAACCCAGGAACAGAATTACAGAACACTTTTCACACAAATAAAGTCAGGTTTAAATAATTGGAAGAACATCAGTTGTTCATGGTTAGGCTGAGCTCATATAATAAAAATGACAATTTTACTTTAGTTAACGTACTTATTTAGTGCCATACCAATCAAACTACCAAAAATATTTTATAAAGCTAGAAAAAATAATAACAAAATTCATCTGGAAGAACAAAAGTTTCAGAATATCAAGGGAATTAATGAAAAGAAATGCTAGGGAAGGTGGCTTAGATGTGCCAGATTTTAAATTGTATTATAAAGTAGCAGTCATCAAAACTACTTGCTATTGGCTAAGAAATAGAGAGGTGGATCAGTAAAATAGGTTGTCAATGATTTTAGCAATCTACTGTTAAATAAACCCAAAGACTCCAGCTTCTGGGATAAGAATTCAGTATTTGAAAAAAAAAACTGCTAGGAAAACTGGAAAATATTATGGCAGACACTGTACATAGGTCAATATCTTACACCATATACCAAAATAAGTCAAAATAGGTTCATTAGTTAGATATAAAGGCTGATACTATAAGCAATGTGGGAGAGCAAGGAATAGTTTACTTGTCATATTAATGGAGAAGAAAAGAATTTATGACCAAAAAAGATGCAGAGAGTGTACAAAATGGAAAATGTATAATTTTGATTACATTATACTGAAAAGTTTTTGTACAAACAGAGCCAATGCAACCAAGTTTAGGAGGGAAGTGGAAAATTGGGAAAGAATTTTCACAAGCAGTGTCTCTGATAAAGACCTCATTTCTAAAATACACAGATAACTGAGTCAAATATATAAGAATACAAATCATTCCCCAATTGATAAGTGGTCAAAAGATATGGACAGACAGTTTTTAGAGGAAGAAATTAAAGATATCTATAATCACATGAAAAAATGCTCTAAATCATTATTGATTAGCAAAATGCAAAGCAAAATAATTCTGAGGTACCACATCTCACTGGTCAGATTGGCTAACATGACAAAACAGAAAAATTATAAATCTGGAGAAGATGTGGGAAAATTGGTACACTAATACATTGTTGGTGGAGTTGTGAACTGATACAACCATTCTGGAGAACAATTTGGAACTATGCCCAAAGGACTATAAAAATGTACATGCCCTTTGACCCCGCAATACCACTTCTAGGGTTATATCCCAAAGAGATGATAAAAATGGGAAAAGGACCCACATATGTGAAAATATTTGTGGCCGCTCCTTTTGTGGTGGCAAAGAATTAGAAATCAAGGGTATGCCTATCAACAGGCTGAACAAGTTATGGTATATGAATGTAATGGAATAGTATTTTGCTATAAGAAATGATATGCAGAAGAACTTCAGAATAACCTGGAAAGACTTGTATGAACTGATACTGAGCAAGGGTAGCAGAACCAGGAAATCATTATACACAATTACAGACATGTATCTGTGATGACTAACTTTGATAGACTTGTCTCCTCTCAGCAATACAAGGTTCCAAGACAACTCTAAAAGACTCATGTTGGAAAAAGCTATCCACATCCAGAGAAAGAATTATAGAGCCTAAATGCAAATTGAAACAAACTATTTGCTCTCTCTTTTCTTTTGTTTTGCATCTTCTTTCTCATGGTGCATTCCATTGCTTATAATTCTTCTTTACCACAGTATTAAAGTGAAAATATGTTTAATGGGAAGGTATATGTAGAACCAATATAGAATTACATGCTGTCTTGGGAAAGAGGGGAGAGGAAAGGGAGGGGGAGAAAATTTGGAACTCAAAAGCTTATGGAACTGAATGCTGTAAACTAAAAATAAATTAATTTATTCATTAAGAAAAGAAAAGATGTACAGGGTGGTCTCAGAAAAAATCTGTTAAAATAATATGAATTCATAAAGAGTGAAGTGAGCAAAAGCTGGAGAATATTGTACACAGTGACAAAAATATACTAAGAATCATCAACTGTGAAAGACTTAACTACTATTGACTAAGACAATTCCAAAAGACTAATAATGAAAAATGCTATCCACCCCTAGAGAAAGAAATAATGGAGTCTGAATGCAGATCAAATCATACTATTTTTCACTTTTTTATGTTTTTTGTTTGTGTTTTCTTTCACATCATGACCAATACGGAAATAAGGTTTTGCATGATTGTAATGTGTAACCTATATCAAATAGCTTGCTGTATCAGGTAGAAGGGAGAGAAGAAATAGAGGTAGAGAATTTGGAACTCAAAATTTAAAAATAAGAATGTTAAAATTGTTAATGTCATTGGAAAAATACTATTGAAAAAATAAAAAAGAACTAGTAAAAATAACTACAGACAATATAAAGTATTTGAGGGTCTACTTGCCAGGACAAATCCAGGGATTATATGAACACAATTGCAAAATACTTTTCATCAAATAATATTAAATTTAAAACATGGAAAAATGTTAATTGAGCATGGATAGGCAAAGCCAATATAATAAAAAATTACAATTCTATTGAATTTACTTATTCAGTGCTATGCCCATCAAAATACCAAAGAATTATTTAATAGAAATAAGGAAAAAGGGGCAGCCAGGTGGCTCAGCGAGTAAGAGCACCGGCTCCAGTGTCGGGATGACCTGGGGATCAAATCTGGGCTCAGATACTTAGCACCACACCCAGAAATAACTGGCTGTGTAACCTTGAGCAAGTTACTTAACCCTGATTGCTTTAAAAAAAAAGAAATAAGGAAAAAAATAACAGAATTCATCTGAAAGAACAAAGGGCCAGGAATGTCAAGGGAATAGATTTAAAAAGTAAGGTAAAGGAAGTCACCCTAGCAGCACCAGATTTCAAACTATATTATAAAGCAATAATTATCAAAACAACATGGTACTGGTAAATAAATAGAGTGATGAAAAGAATTTGGTAGGACTCCTTCTTCACTAATTTTCCCAAATAATTTGTAGAGTATTGGGATCAATTGTTCTTTGAATGTTTGATAGAATTCACTAGTGAATCCATCTGGCCCTGGAGATTTTTTCCTAGGGAGGTGACTGATGGCTTGTTCAATTTCTTTTTCTGAGATGGGATTATTTAAGTAATTTACTTCCTCTTCAGTTAATCTGGGCAACTTGTATGTTTCTAAATACTCATACATTTCCCTAAGATTGTCAAATTTATGTGCATACAATTGGGAGAAATAATTCCTAATTATTGTTTTGATTTCCTCTTCATTGGAGGTAGATTCACCCTTTTCATTTTTGATACTCATAATTTGGTTTTCTTCTTTCTTTTTTTTATCATATTGACTAAGGGTCTATCAATTTTGTTGGTTTTTTCATAAAACCAGCTCTTGGTTTTATTTATTAGTTCAATAGTTTTCTTAATTTTGATTTTATTAATCTCTCCTTTAGTCTTCAATATTTCTAATTTAGTATTTAATTGGGGATTTTGAATTTGTTCTTTTTCTAGGTTTTTTAATTGCATGCCCAATTCGTTGAGCTCCCTTTTCTCTAATTTAATCACGTATGCACTCAGGGATATAAAACTTCCCCTAAGAACTGCCTTTAATGCATCCCACAGATTTTGGTATGTTGTCTCATTATTATCATTCTCTTGAATGAAATTACTGATTGTTTCTATAATTTCTTGTTTGACCCACTCATTCTTTAGGATTAAATTGTTTAATTTCCAGTTAGTTTTTAGTCTGTCTTTCCCTGGCCCTTTATTGCATATAATTTTTATTGCATCGTGATCTGAGAACAATGCGTTTAATATTTCTGCCTTACTGCATAGAATTGTGAGGTTTTTATGCCCTAGAACATGGTCAATTTTTGAGTATGTGCCATGAACCGCTGAGCAGAAAGTATATTCCTTTTTATCCCCATTCAGTTTTCTCCAGAGATCTATCATACCTATCCTCTCTAAAATCCTGTTCACCTCCTTAACTTCTTTCTTGTTTATTTTGAGGTTGGATTTATCAAGTTCAGATAGGGGGAGATTAAGGTCTCCCACTAGTATAGTTTTGCTATCTATTTCTTCCTCTAATTCCTTTAGCTTCACCTCTAGGAATTTGGAAGCTATACCACTTGGTGCATATATGTTAAGTAGTGATATTGCTTCATTCTCGATGGTGCCTTTTAACAGGATATAGTTTCCTTCCTTATCTCTTTTAATTAGGTCAATTTTTGCATTTGCTTTATCTGAGATAAGGATTGCTACCCCTGCTTTTTTTACTTTAGCTGAGGCATGATATATTTTACTCCAACCTTTTACCTTTACCTTGTGTGTATCCCTCTGTTTCAGATGTGTTTCTTGTAAACAGCATATTGTAGGATTATGATTTCTAATCCATTCTGCTATCCGTCTCCGTTTTATAGGAGAGTTCATTCCATTCACATTTACAGTTATGATTGTTATCTGTTTCTTTCCCCTTATCCTATTCCTGCCCCTGTTAATGTTCATATTTTTCCTCCCTTCTCCCTTCCCCCCCTTAATAGTTTTCCTTTTGACCACCGCCTCCCTCAGTGTTCCCTTTTCCTCCCCTTTTCCCCTTACTACTTCCCTCTCTACAAACCACTCCAACCCCCCTTTTGTAACCCTTTCCCCCTCCTATTACCTGTAGGATATTGTTATACTTAATGAGGTATGCTATTTTTTCCTTTGCATCAAGAATGACAGGAACAGATCTCATGCGAAGCTCCTCTCCCTCCCCTCTTTCCCTCTAAAATGATGTGTGTTCTCCTTGTTTACCTTTCTAAGTCACTGTTGCTTCTCACAATTGGAGGTTGAATTTTCCATTGAGTTCTGGCTTTTTTATCAAGAAGGTCTGGAACTCTGTTATATCATTGAATGACCATCTCTTTGCCTGGAAGAATATGCTCAGTCTCGCTGGGTATGTGATCCTTGGTTGTAATCCAAGCTGTTTTGCCTTCCTGAAAATTGTATTCCACTGCCTCCGATCTTTCAGTGTGGAGGCTGACAAATCCTGTGCAATCCTCACTGTGGACCCTCGATATCTGAATTGTTTGTTTCTGGCCGCTTGAAGTATTTTCTCTTTTATCTGGTAGTTCTGGAGTTTGGCCACAACATTTCGAGGATTTTTCAGTTTGGGATCTCTTACAGCAGGTGTCTGGTGGATTCTGTCGATTTCTATTTTCCCCTCAGGTTCAAGTATCTCAGGGCAGTTTTCCTTAACGAGCTCTTGGAGAATGTTGTCCAGGCTCATTTTTTCATCATAATTTTCTGGTAGGCCTATGATTCTCAGATTATCTCTCCTGGATCTGTTTTCCAGGTCAGTTATTTTTTCTTTGAGGTATTTTACCTCTTTTTCTAATTTTTCATTTTTGTTGTTTTGCTTGGCTACTTCTTGGTTCCTCATAGAGTTATTTGTTTCCATTTGTTTAATTCTGGTTTTTAGCAAATCATTTTCCTTGGTTAATTTTTGAAGCTCCTTTTCCATATCATACACTTTTCTTTTTAGAGAGATGTTTTCCTCATTATAATGCTTTTCGAATTCTGCTATTTTTGTTTTGAGAGAATTATTCATTTTCTCTTCTATCTCTCTCATTTTGCTTTCAAAGTTGCTTTTGATCTCATCTAGGAGAGCCTTGTGTGCTTGGGATCCATTCCCTGTTGAAGTTTCAGCTGTGGGTGTGGAGTCCACATTGTCTCCCTCTGAGGTTGGTTCCTCCCTCTGAGGATAGTAGGACTCTAGAGTAGGCTAAGATGACAAAACAGGAAAATGACAAATGCTGGAGAGGATGTGGGCAAACTGGAACACTAATGCATTGTTGGTGGGGTTGTGAACTGATCCAGTCTTTCTGGAGAGCAATCTGGAATTATGCCCAAAGGGCTATAAATACTTTCATACCCTTTGATCCAGCAATACCACTCCTAAGGTTATACCCCAAAGAGATCATAGAAATGGGACAAAGACCCATATGTACAAAAATGTTTATAGCAGCTCTTTTTGTTGTGGCAAAGAATTGGAAATTAAGGGGGTGCCCATCAATTGGGGAATGGCTGAACAAGTTGTGGTATATGCATGTTATGGAATACTATTGCGCCATAAGAAATGGGGAGCAGGCGGTCTTCATATTTACCTGGAGAGGCTTAAAAGAACTGATGCTGAGTGAGAAGAGTAGAACCAGGAGGAATTTGTACACAATTACAGACACAACGTATGTGTGATGACCAACTTTGATAGACTGGACTCTTCTCAACAATACAGGGATATAGGTCAATCCCAAAAGACGCATGATGGAGAGAAAAACGTGCATCCAGAGAAAGAACTAGAAAGAACTAAATTTATATCCAGGTGGAAGCAAAATACCTGATCTTTTTCATTCTCTTATTTGATTTTATCCTCTTTACCATTTTTCATTCCAGCTGGTACAATCCATCCTTATAACCTGACCATTGTATAATGTGAAAGTATTTACAGATCCTATACTTGATAATAAGCTGCCATGGGGAGGAGGGGAGGGAGGGGGACAAAATGTGAAATTCAAGGAATTGTGGAATTGAATCCTGTAAACTAAAAGGAAACAAACAAATTAATAAATTAAAGTTAAAAAAAAAAAGAAATAGAGTGATGGATCAGTGGAATATATTAAAGGTACAATACATAGTAGTAAATGACCATGGCAATCTAGTGTTTGATAAACCCTCAAATATAAAATTTAGGACAAAAGCTCTACATTTGACAAAAATTGCTGTGACAACTGCAAATCAGTTTGGCAGAAACTAGTCATAGACCAATATTTGATATCATATAGCAAGATAAGGTAAAAATGAATAAATGACTTAGACATGGTGATATCATATGTAAATTAGGGGAAATGTTCTTGTCTGACCTATGGATAAGGGAAGGGTTTATGGCCAAACAAGAGACAGAAAGTATCATGTGAAGTAAAATGAAGAATTTTGATTACATTAAATTTAAAAAAATTTTGTAGAAACAAAGCTAATACAATCAAAATTAAAAGGAAAACAGGAAAATGAGGGAAATTTTTGTAGCAAGTCTCTTATAAAAATCTCATTTCTCAAACATATGGGGAACTGAGTCAAATTTATTAAAGATAAAGCTTAGTCCCCAATTGATAAAGAGTCAAATGATACGAGCAGGCAGTTTTCAGAAGATAAAATCAAAATTAACTATAGTCACATAAATAATGCTCTAAATCACTACCAATTAGATAAATGCAAAATAAAACAACTCTGAGAGACCATCTTACACCTGTGATATTGGTAACATGACAGAAAATAAAAATGACAAATACCAGAGGACATGTAGAAAAATTGAGACACTAATGCCCTGTTGTGGAGTTGTGAACTAGTCCAACTAATCTGGAGAATAATTTGGTACTACACACAAGGGCTTATAAAACTCAGCATATCCTCTGACCCAGCAATACCACACCTAGCTCTGTATCCCAAACAGATTTTTTAAATAGGGAAAAGTTCTTATTTATTTACAAAATATTTATAGTATCTCTTTTAGTGATGTCAAAGAATTAAAAATTAAGGGAATGTTTATCAGTTGTGTAATGGCTGAACAAATTGTGGTATATGATTTTGATGAAATACTACCATGCTATAAGAAATAATGAGCAGAATAGTTTCAGAAAGACGTGGGAAGATTTATATGAACTGAAGAAAAGTAAAGTGAGCAGAACCAGGAGAAGAGTTTACATAATGAGCACTATCTGAAGGTATGATCAACTGTGAAAGACTTAGCTACTCTGATAAAGACAATGATCCAAGACAAACCCAAAGGACCCATGATGAAAAATGCTATCCACCTCCAGGGAGAGAACTGATGAATTCTGAATGTAGATTGAAGCATGCTTTTTTAATTTTCTTTTTTCCTTGTGTTTTTATCTGTTTTATTTTTCACCATGCCTAATATGGAAATTAAGTTTTGCATGACTTCATATGTATAATCAATATCAATTTGCTTGTTGTCTCAAGGAGGGGGTAAAGGACTGAGGGAATATTCGGAACTCAAAATTTTAAAAAAAATCATATTTAAAATTTACATGTAACTGGGAAAATTTTAACAAAAACATATATTTTTTTAAGTTTGGGAATTCCAAAGTATAAGTTTCAATTTTTTCTGGGAGCTTTGCTTATGTAGAAAAATATAATACTAGACGGTGTGTGTATGTGTGTGTGGCTTTAATAAAAGTTTGGGAAAACTAAGTAATCCTATAGCAAAAGTTTTGCTTTGTTTTGTTTTTTAAATGATCATTCCATGAAAAATAAAACATTAAGGGTTTTAGACAAAAAACAGTTAAACATGAACATGGAAAGGTAAGCCATACATTGACTTTGCCTGTCGTGGTCATAACATTGTAGGCTCTCTTATCACTTCCAATGTCAGCAACAAAGAAACTTGGAGGAGATAGGAATATGGAAAATAAAAATTGTCTTGCTCTTTTAAAAGACATATCCTGTAGAAAAGTAAAAAGAATTGTTTTGCTTGTCCCCAGCGGGCAGGACAAGAATCATAGGAGAATTGAAAGGGACTTTAATGACTGTCAAATCCAGAAATGATTGGTAGAAATTTGAAAAAGGGTAAACTGAAGTTTGAAGTAAAGAAAAACTTTCTAACAATTGGTTATTCAAAAGCGAACCTTAGAGAGGTAGTAGTATCTTCCTCATTTGAAGTATTCCAACCAAGGACACTTGTTGGATGTGTTTTAGAGTAGTAGTATCAAACTGAAATAGAAATGGGGACCAGTAAACTATACATAAGGACCCCTGAAGACACATAGTGCCTTAGAAAGCCACATATTAAAATTATCTATGTTCTATTGTATTTTCATTTATTTTTGTTAAATGTTTCCCAATTGTATTTTAACTTGGTATTGGCTAGTTGCACTCAAATATTTCTATTTTAGAAGATCTATATTTTTCTTGTAGTATGTTTTAGTCCACAAGCCCATCAAAGATCCTTTCATCTCCAACTCTCTGTGACACACTTGCAGAAGCTGCTGCCCTAAGGATATTCTGGCTCCAGTTATGTCTCAGCAGCATTTGAAACCCCAATCTGATCTTTGAAATCCATCAACAATATAGCAATGAGGAAATAATGGGCATCTCCACTGTGACATATGTCCAAATCCAAGAACCCTACCATTTGCTACCTGTGAGATCTTGGACAAATCATTTAATCTCTTTGGATCTCAGTTTCTTTATCTGTAAAATGAAGGGAGTAGGTGTTTGTCCCTTCCAGTCATAAATTTATGATCTATAAAACCCTATGATGACCTAACCATGAGTATCAATCCCTTTTCCCATGCCCACTGCCCAAGAAGCCAAAGAAGGGCTATTTTCATATCTGAGCACCTTGACAACTTTCACACTTTTTGCAGACAAATTCATTTATTATCCTTTCACATACTCCTTAGGAAAAAAAAAATTAAGTGACCCTGCAGTTGACCCTCATACTGGGATGAACATGACCCCTGAAAAAAAATTAAACTTCTAGATATATTTTGGAGTATGAAGCACCTGAGTGGTCATTATTTTACAGGTGTAATCTTGAATAGGTGATAATCTAGAGGTGATTTCTAGTGTCAGCTTCAGGACACAGCCATATTTAAGGGACTGGATTAGATCAAATCAGCATCAAATAGTGAGGGATGGAGACAGCATTTAGTCAGCTTTTCATTTTTATCAGTATGATCATATCAATACCAATGGAAAGAACAGAGATTAATTCAGCTCTTCTGCAATCTCATTTAATACTGGAAAAAGGGAACTCTAGTTCAGAACAGAGGAAGGAAAAATTTTCTTATAAATGTGTATTCTTTGTCTCCTTAAATTTTTAAAATTCCTAAATCACTCAAATGTCAACTAGGTTTCTAGATTTTGTACTTTTTTGTTATAAAGTTTAAAAAATCTTCTGAGGGGAAATTTTTAAAGAATTTTTCTAAAACAGAATAAAAAGTAATTGTTAAATTTATTCTAATATAGATTTAAGAAAGTCTTAAAAGGATCCAAGAATCAAACTTCAAATAATTGAAAAAGATCTGAGAGGGGAAAGGGGGAAGGAAGAGGAGGTGGGATTTTTAAAAGTTGCGGGGTGATTTCTCAGGATAAGAACTGTGGATATTCTTGGCTCCATTCCTGTCTAGCACTTCTCCTCTGCTCTGTTCCTCCACACCCCCTGTGGAGGCGCTGCTCCAAGTGAGGAATGCCTATTTTTATAATTGAGTTACTCAGTGGGGAAGCTGAAAGACCAAAGAAAAGACGTGAATTGAGCTAGGTGATTTTTCAAAGGCCATCTCTCCCCTCTAGAGGAAAAGTTTCAACCCATTGGAAGGAAAATAACAATTTGAACTCTGGTGTGTGGAGTCATGGGGGGCAGGGAAGAGAACAGTGAATTCGTGGGACTTACCATGGCCCTACAGTTGTAAGGTCAGAAAGAAATGAGAAAGTCAGGCAGAAAAGAGAATTCCAATGAAGAGAAAGGTGGTCAGAGACTGAGATGAAATGCTCACATTCTGCACATATTTTTTAACAGGGGCAAGATTTATGGCCAGGATGGCCTGGCCACTGCAGGTCCTTCAGGGTCATAATGAGGAAACAGACTGGAAGACACAAAAATGGTTGCAAAAAAAGCATTTTAGCAAAAATTAAGGGTGCTTAAAGGATCATTATATCATAGCATCTCCAAACTTCAAGGGACCTCAGATGCTTTCCAGGTCACTGCTTCCAAACAGGATAAACCATGCCTACAAAATCTCTAGCAAATGGTCATTCAGCATTGGAGTCTACTTCTGCAGCTCCCGATTTCATTTTGATGGCCACGATTCATAGGTTATATATTTAGATCTGAAGGAGACCTCGGAGATCATCTAGTAGAACCCTCTCACTTTACAGCTGAGATAATTAAGCCTCAGAAACAGTCACATAGTAACAGAGCTACAGCTTGAACCCAGTTTTGCCTTTGCGTTCTATGCTATATTTGAAGTCGCCACATGAGAAATGTTATTTTTCTTCATGTTGAGATGAAATCTGTTGCCCTTTAACTTTCACAGAGAAATGTGCTGGTAAATGTTTAGTAATCCTCTATCCAGGAAAAAAAAAATACATGCGTGACACACTTTTAAATTTAATCTGCGCTATTAATGTTTTCTCCATCACTTTCTTAAGAATAGGCAATCATAAAAAATAAATAAACCAGGTCCTCCTTTTTAGTGCTTGCTGATTTTTGAGGTGTAAGTACTTAGACTGAAAATTCAGTAATCAGCTCTGGAGAACAGGTTCGAGCTGACACCAGCACACTCCTGCTTCTACATCGTTACAGTCCTAGCTCTGCCCTCTGTGGATAAGCAGAACAAGTTTAATTACTCTTCAACTTCACTATCCTTTGGATATTTAAAAACTAATCTCTCTCTTAACATATTAGCATATATTAATTTATTGGATTAACTAGCTGTCACTTTGGCAGGCAAATTTAGAGCCTTTTTAGAATGCAACACTGACTTGATAAATTTAGATATGGATTAAAAAAGGAAGTGGGAAAGGCTAGAGAATAGGCCTTTGATATATTTAATACAAGGAATGGCATTTTAAATTTTGATATCTTTAATTTTAAAATCATCTTCATTTCCAAATATGTCCTTCTCTTCTCCCCTACCCAGAGAGCTAACTCTGATAGCAAAGAATAAAAAAGAAAAGAAAAAAAATCAGCTCACCAAAACCAACAAATGTATCAACTGCACCTAATTGTAAATGCAATATTCTATACCCATATTCCTTTTCAAAGAAGTGAGGGGAATGTGTTTTCTCATTTCTTCTCTAGGATCAAGCTTGATCATTATAAGTGTTCAGTATTATGTTTCATTTCTTGTTGTTGATTTTATTTACATTGTTGTTATTGTTCATATTTTTCCTACTTCTATTTAATTCACTTTGTATGTATATATATAATATATTCCTGTGCTTCTCTGAACTTTTTGTATTAATGATTTCTTACATTATATTAATATTCCATTTCATTCATGTATGACAATTTGTTTACCACTTCCCAAGTGATGGTCATTTACTTTGCTTCCAATTCTTTGCTATCACAAAAGTGCTGCTAATATTTGATGTGTGTGAAAACTTTCTATCTTTGATCTTCTATGTGATATGCCTGGCAGTGGGACCTCTAGGTCAAAGGAAAAGGACATTTTGGTAATTTGGAGGGCATAAATGCAAGTGGCTTTGAAGTATGTATGGTTGGAGCAATCCAAAAGTCCACTATTGGTATAGCATTCTTGCCTTTCCACAGCTTTTCCATTCCCATCTTTTGTCACATTTGCTAATTTGCTAGGTTTGAGGCCATACCTCAAAGTTATTTTGATTTAAATTTCTCTATTGGGGATTTGGAGTAGTTTTTCATGTGGTTGCTAAGAGATCACAATTGATCTTTGAAAATTGTTGATATCATTTAACCACATATCCATTGGGGATTCTTTCTTGCTAGTGACATAGATAGATAGATAGATTATATGGATAGACAAACAGACAGACAGACAGATAGATAGGTAGATGATAGATAGATAGATATGTATGTATTTGTATGCATGTGTATGCATATATGCATATATATGAAATGTGTACATATACATATATATGGGAGATGAGATTCTTAGATATTTATTGCATTTTTTTCTTCTATCAACAGTTTCAATTTTTATCCTGATTGATATGGTTTGTGCCGAGAAATTTCAATTTCCTGGAATGAAAATAGTTTACTATTTGAGGATGATATCTATCTTTTGTTTAAGAACTCTCCTCCTCTACATAGCCATGAAAGGTCCCTGATGTGGTTCTCTTCTCATTTTTTTGTGATGTGACCTTTAATATTCAAGTTTCATACCATTTTGAGATTATTGTAAAATAAGATGTGAGCTGTTGTTCTTAAGCTAATTTCTGCCAAACTCCTTTCTAGTTTTCCAGCAGAATGGACACTTCAACAGTGATTTAAGATTTATGAAGCATCTTACATACATTTGATTTAATCTTTAGAACAATCTTGTAAGGTGGAGGGATTGTAGGCATCAGTATACTCATTTTATAGATGAATCATCTGACATTGAGAGTTAATTGATCTTCTTGTGATTATAAAACCAGTCAGTAACAGATTTTGAATTCAAATTCAGATCTTTCCTGATCTCAAGCTCAGTGGTCTTTTCACTATTCTCTAACACTCAGGTAAGGCTGATGGGCCCAGGTAGGGCAACACTAGGAGATGCTAAGTAGCAAGGAAGAAACATTAGGACATCATGTGGATGGTGACAAAGGCAAATTTTACCTGTTTCACAATTTTGATAATACTTGGTTTTGTTGCCAAGTTTCTTTATCACCTGCATCACTATCATGATGTTAGTCAGCTTAAACGTCTAGCAGATAGAGCCCTGGACCTACTGTGAGAAAGATCTAAGTTCAAGTCCTCAGGCACTAGCTGTGTCACCCTGAGATAGCAACTTAGCATGTGTCTAACCTCAGTTTCCTCATCTATAAAATGAGAAGAATAATAGCACTTACTGTCATGGTGAAAATCAAATTGGACAATATTTGTAAACTTTAAAGTACTATGTAAATGTGAGACATTATTATATTCCTATTACATTATTATTATTATATTAAGGAAGAGCAATTAATGGAATAATTTAGTGATTCCATGTGTTGATTTATGTGTCATGGGTATTATACCTCTCAAGTCAATACTAAAGTCTAGAACCATGGACGATACTAGAGGGTGAAAAAAATTCTGGAAGCCAGAAGTAAGAAAGCAGACAAGGTCAGGAACACAGGGAAGTATCCAGTCTTGAGAGTAGTCCAGATATGGATTCTTGAAGCAAGGTCAAAACAAGGCCATATGGCAATAATCCAGTAGACTATTGGGGCTCAAGAGGCATACAGTTATTGTGAGTTAGAGAGTGTATTGATTCAGTAATTGGGCAGCCAGGAATCTGAGAATCTGGCTTATTTAAATTATTCAGGAAAGAAAACTTGAAGCACTAGGAAGATAATACATAAATAGGTTGACCTGGCTGAGGGAGAGATTATGGATTTAGGGATAAGGGCAAATCCTGCCCTAAGTAGATGGTGTCAAGGTTCATGTAGATGAGATGAGAAATGCAAGGTCAAAACTGAAAGCCATCCTACAAACTAATTGGCAGCAGGCATGAACAAATCCAGCATTGCATTTCTATTCATAATTCTATCCCCAAAGCCAGATGTTTATCTAAGTAAAACCTGCTCTAACACAACCATTAGCATATGAAAACATTTGCTCCTGTTGATTACCTATCATATTCTCAAGCCAAAACTTATGAAACTCAAACATACTGGCAGAATGGCTGTCAAACAAGTAGAAATGGAACCTCTAACCACACATCAGGATGCCAGTGACTGCATATTGACTTAGAAAGTTACCCCTGTTTATGGAATTATTTTTATTAATATTATTGAAACATCAACACATGAATTTCAGATCGGAACTGTATTTTAATATGACTCATATGTCACTTGGGAGTATTGTAGGCTGCATGAGGCCTGGGAGAAGTGTGTATGACACTTCTGTTGTAAAAATCCAAACTCACTTTCCATAGTTATAAACACTTTATTGAAAAATCATTTTCCTCAAGAATAAAAGTGTAATGGAATCCCAATACCTTAATAGGACTCTTTGGCCTAAAAATTTCATCCCTAAAACCAATTCAAAACAAAAAAAAAACCTTTAGACACCTGGGGCCTAAATTATAGAGAGTAGCTTTTGTCAAAACATGTGATTGTTGTTGAGCTAAAACCAGGATTTAGCATGTACAGTAGAAAATGTTGAATTTAGAGTCAGGATCTGTTTTTGAGTTCTGGCTATGCCATTTACTAGTTGTGTTACTTTAGACAAATCACTTCACCTCTCTGTGCCCCATTTTTATTTTCTATAAGATGAAAGGATTGGGTGGCCTAGTTGGCACCTAAAATCTTATAACCTTCTCATCCCCATACTCTCTCTCTAAATAGATTTTGAGATATGACACATCCCAGTGAAGGCCCCTGCCCTTCTTTGATCTTCCAACACCAAGGGATCATAGGGTCTAGAGCTTACAGGTGTCTCAGAGGTCATTTAGACCATCCCTTCCTTTTATGGATGCTTGAGGCACAGAGACATTAGATCACTTGCCCCAGGTTACAGAGGTAGCTGAAGGTGGGATTTGAACCCAGGTCCTTTGCTTTCAGAGGCAGGGCTCTTTCCTCTGGACTACATTGGAACCCTCGCATCATGGAGGACTCTGGAAAAAATACTGTACCCACAGTTCCATTAGCAAACATCCCAAATATAAATTTGAAACAGAAAAAGGTTCAATTACACATTGTCACATTCTAACCAATAAAAATACAACCACTTCCAACCACTTTGAATGCCAACTCTATTGACCTTCAAAGCAAACTAACACAAGTGTGATTTACTAATTAGTCATGTAGCTTAAAATATTTTTCAAGAGGATAACAATAGCAAATAGAGCTTCATTATATTTACATGTTAAATCTTTGGGGCATGATAAGATGTAAGCATTTTAAATAGGGTGTCATTATATAAAAGTTAATAAACCCTCAGCTGGAATACAATTCTGCATGTGTGGGTGAGCTAGTGAGCAAGAAAGAAGAAAGGACCAAAGATTAAAATTTGCTGGAAGAAAGTAAATTCCCACTTACCTACAGTGTTATGGATTTTTTTGGTATGGAAATAAATATTAACTGCTCAAGAAAGCTGCTAAGCTAGACCGTATTGAATATGGCAAAATACAGTGTCCAAGGAGAATAAGCCTATTTCAAATGATGTCTCCACAGGCCCAATTCCTTTTCCTTAGATCTCATTAAGGAAGTTCCTTGGGTACATGGTCAACTTAAATATATTATGACAATCACAGCTGAAAATGAATAGAATTAGTTTTCTGAGACGGAAGGCAGCCAGTTAGCTCTGAATTAATTCCTGGCAGACTGAGTCTCAGAGTGCATTACAGCCCTCAGGAAGAATCCCACAGCCAGTATTTATGTGGATTGCATTAGAAAAGCCCACATTCAGGAGGGTTCAATGAATCTTTTCAGTGTTAGCTTCTGGATTATTCATGTTCTGATATTAAATGTCTCCTCTGTTGGACTGAGTAATGTAAGATATTCTCAGGTTTACAATAAGCAGGATAGAGCCAGATTATTTCCATTCACTGGAGATTCAAACTTTGAATTACAATCAAATTGAGTGCTTTCTCACACTCTGCAGAGGAAAAATCAGGAGAGAAGGAGATGCTAGTTGTTTTATTTATCCTATTTTCTGACTCCTTTATTGAACCCTCTGAAGGTGGCAAATTGGGAAACTGTCATGAGAACTTAATCTCGACATTTCTTCAGACCTAGTATGACTTTACCTAAACATCCCAAGTGAATCTGAGGTCCCCAAATTATATTTAAATTTAATTTAAATTATATTTAAATTTAATTTAATGGCTACATAATCAAGGAAACATGTGTATATTGTGAGTAATTTGTCTCAATTCTAAAGTTGTTATTGGGTGTGGAGAGAAGCAACCCTGCTTATTGGCTAACCTGATAGTTGTAAGTACCATGGCTAAGTCTTTTCTGTAGGTGGCACAATGGATAGATTCTGGCATCTGGAGTCATAAAGACTTGAGTTTGAATCCTGCCTCATACACTTACTAGTTCAATGACCTTGGGTGATTAATTTGACTTTTCTCAGCGCAGTTTCCTCCTTTATGGAATGGAGATATTAAAACACCTAACTCCCAGGAATGTGAGAATAAAATGAGTTTTTTTTGTAAAGCACTTTGCAAACCTTAAGGTGTCCTTCAAATGCTAGGTGGTAGTAGGTAGTAGTAGTCATAATAGTAGTAGTAGCAGCAGCAGCAACAGCACTAGTAGTAGTAGCAGCAGCAGCAACAGCAGAAGCAGCACCAATGGGGATGATGATGATGATGATGATGATGATGACTATGATGAAACTACTACAGGAACTGCAACTGACCCTGAGAAAATTATTTAACCTCTCAGTTCTGCACAGTTATACATTACAGACAAGTTGCTGATTGATGGAGGGAGTTCCTACACTTTTTTATCATAGGACTGATCAAAACAAAATCGGGCCTCTAGAGTAATGTTTGCAAGGCAGCCTATAATGATGTTAGTCCTAGAGAATCTGAGAGAAAATTAAGTTTTCCAGAACGACTAAACGTGAGTGTAACCTGAAAAACACTTAAATCTTTCTTCTTTTGGAAATATTCTCAAGCTTCAGATAAGTTTACTAAAGTTTATCTCCTAAGCAGTTTTTCAAGTAGCGATTAGTGCCAGGTTAAATCATTTCTCACAGTGTGAACATCAGTCTACAGAAATATTGAATCTTTTTTTTCTTTCATGTCAGTTTAATTTACAACAAGCAATAGGGCTGCTGTGAGGCTCCAAATTGTTGGAGTTGTTTCCTTACTGACTACTACTTCCCTTAGTGAAAATGGTTTCTCAAGGATATACAAAATTCCTACTTGCACTAGATCTATTAAGGAAGGCTTGGTTTAAGCAGCTTTTCAATATCTTGCTGAAACTGTGGTTAATGTTGGGGAAAACTCATTCCTATCTTACAATTGTGCCATTTGAATCTTTTATACAATGTGGCTTTCTGTTGTCCCAGTGCTCAGGAAAACTCAACAGGATTAAAGCACAAATTGTAAGTAAAGAACCACTCTGTTTTAAGAGCAGTATCTCTACACAAGAAATCTATTTTCACTAGGCTTCTGCAGACTGGAAAAAAAGAGGAAAAGGAGGAGTAGCTAGGTGGAGCACTGGCCCTGGAGTGAAGAGAACCTGAGTTCAAATCTGGCCTCAGACACTTAACACAAAAGTAGCCATGTGACCTTGGGCAAGTCACTTAACCCCAATTGCCTTACCTTCCCCCATCCAAAAAGAAAAGCAAAACAAAAAAAAAAAAAAGAAGAAAAGGACTGTCTGCCTCAGAGAAGAGCTGAGAAAATATACCTCTTTACAGAGGTGGGTTACCATTGGTGTGGAATATTGCATATGCTATTAGACCATATTCAGATGCTGATTGGTTTTAATGAATTGCTTTTTTATTATGATGAATGGCTTTCTGGGTAAGTTAATTTATCAAGCACTTGTAAGTATCTACTATGCATCAAGTACTGTGTTAAGTACTGGAGGTAAAAGGAGGTCCAAAACACAATCCTTGTCCTCTAAGAGGACAAATTCTAATGGGGGAGACAACATGCAAGTAATGATGTATAATCTATCTATGCATCTATCTATATACACATATACATATGCATACACACACACACATATATGTACATATAACTATGTATATATACACACACCATGTATATAGATGTGTATGCAGCTATATGGCTATATGTGTGCATAGCTATATGAACATATTACATACCTATGTATATAAGCATATTTATATACATATACCTGTATACACATGTATGTATATGTATATATAAATATTATATATAATCTCCAATTTACACACACTAGAGTGAGCACAAGTCGGAGTAGAGATTGAGAGACTATCTCCAATGTATACACTGTATAGATATGTATAGATATGCTTATATCTAGCTATATATATATATATATATATCATGTTTTTGTATAGAGATAGATATATCTACCCATAAACATAGGTGTTTCTTTAAAGAGAGAGTGTGTTTAATATTCATACACACACAAACACACACACACACATATATGTAGAGAGAAAGAGGTAGAAACAGTCAGATGGAAACAGAGAGAGCAAATTGGAGATATCAAGAGAGAGAAGGAGGGGCGGCCAGGTAGCACAGCTAGTAAGAGCACCAGCTCCAGTGTCGGGATGACCAGGGATCGAATCTGGGCTCAGACACTTAGCACCCACCCAGAAACACCTGGCTGTGTAACCTTGAGCAAGTTACTTAACCCCGATTGCTTAAAGAGAGAGAGAGAGAAGGAATTTGTATTGAGGTGGACTCAAAAAGGCTTCTTGTAAAAGATGGGATTTTACCTGAGACTTGTAGGAAACCAGGGAAGCCAGAAGTCAGAGTGAGGATGGAGAGAATTGCAGGTATGGGACATAGCCACTATTAAAACCATGCCTCTCAATTGATAAAAATACATTTTTGCCATTTATTTTAAGGAAAGGTCTATATGTAGTTTGAGAAGTCTGGTGGTCCTACTTCAGGAAAAACACGGTGACTTTGAAAAAGCTTCAGAAATGATGATTAGAATTGCTAAGCTATTATTTTCTTTAATAATAATAAAACAGATCATAATTATTGAAACATTTCACCATAATAATCCAATACAGAAGAAAAAGTAAGTGTCATAATTCCCATGGTACAAAAGAAACTGCTAAAGGGATATTAAGTTTCTTGCCCACTATTACTTAATTAGTTCTTAGGTCATTTCTTCAGTCATGTTTGACTTTTTGTGACCCCATTTGGGGTTTTCTTGTCAAAGATATCGGAGTGGTTTTCCATTTCCTTTAACTCATTTTACAGATGAGGAAACAGAGGCAAACAAGGTTAGGTGATGTACCCAGGGTCATACAGCTAATAAGTGTCTGAGGCTGAATTTAAACTCAGGTCTTCCTGACTCCAGGTTTGGCACTCTATCCACTGTGTCATTTAGCTGTCCATATGTATCAGCAATGCCATATTCACAATGCCTATAGAGATTACAAATATGCTGATATAATTATCCATCACAAAATACATCAGGTTTGCCATTTGGGGAAACAAACTAGAAAATTTATTAAGATACCAAAAGACTGAGTCCCAAAACCAGAAAGTGAAAGCCATCAGAGTAGTTATGATATTGGCACAGGTAGATAAAGTAGAAAGCACCCACATTCTCAAGCCTTTAAAACAGAACAGGCTACCTCAGGCAAAGGTACTCCTCTCCCCACTCACAGCAACCACCCAGCGTCCTGGAAGAGCGCTCCCAGCAGCTCCGGCCCCTGGCAGTGCTCAGCCGGAGTCCTAACTCAAAAAAAAAAAAAAAAGGCAACTGCCACCAACTGCCAACCACAGGACCATTAGCTCGGCTTTTTTTTTTTTTTTCTTGCTCTGCTATGTCAGCACGTCCATGGGGCATGGGAGATCTTTAAATCCCATAACCCTTACACCATATAATTATTAAGTGGTTTCAAACCCAGATTTTTTTTGCTGTATTTCCATTTCTCTGTCAATTGTAGTGTACCTCACTTCAAAGATATGGGGTATAGAGGCTTCTTTCTTACAATGATTATTTATGTTCTGATGTTAAATGTCTACTCCCATGAAACCTAAAAAAAAGATTTTAAAAAGTCTATGTGGGATGATATAAGCTACAAAATCAGGAAGGGTTTGGGCTCGGTAAACATAAACTCATTCACCAGATCTTAGTAAGTTTCAACACCATTGAAACCAGAAAGTTCCATGTTTTAGGGCTAGCACCCAAGGATGCAAAGACAAAGGGGAGGAAGGTGGATGCAAGATGGAGGAGGAGAGGCAGCAACCCAGGCAAACTCTCCTAACATTCCCCTTCAGACAACTTTAAGATAATGGATCCAATTGGATTCTGGAGAGGCAGAGACAAGAAAATACTAGGGGTAAGAGATGAAAATAGTAGAGAAAATTGGAAAAAAGATGAGAGTGATGCAAGAAAATTTATGAAAAGAGAATTAAAAGGTTGGTAAAAGAGGTATAAAAATATTGAAGAAAATAACACCGTAAAAACCAAAATTGGTCAAATAAAAGAGGCACAGTTCACTGAAGGAAAGAACTCCTTAAGAATTAGAAATGGAGGGGCAGCTAGGTGGAGCAGTGAATAGAACACCGGCCCTGGAGTGAGGAGGACCTGAGTTCAAATATCGCCTCAGATACTTAACAGTCTAAATATATTTCAAGAAATTATGAAGGAAAATAGCCTTGATATTTTAGGCTAAAAGGGTAATATAAAAATTTAAAGTTTCCACCCAATCACCTCCTGAGATTCCCAAATAAAAACTTCCAGGAATATTACAACTAAATTCCAGAGTTCCCTGGTCAAGAAAAAAAATATTATGAGCAGTCAGAAGGAAAACAGTCAAATATCATGTAGCCACAGTTAGGATCACAAAATTTAGCAGCTTCCACATTAAAAGAACAGAGAGGGGCAGCTAGGTGGCACAGTGAATAGTGCACTGGTTCTGAAGTCAGGGAGACCAGAGTTCAAATCCAGCCTCTGACACATGACATCTAACTAGCTGTGTGACTTTAGGCAAGTCACTTAACTCCAACTGCCTTGCCTCCCCCCACTCCAAAAAAAAAACAGAGTTCTTGGAATATCATGCTCTGGAAGGTAAAGGAGTTAGGATTACAACCAAGAATAACCTACCCAGTAAAATTAAGTATTTTACTTAGCTCCCTTTTAGGGAAAAATGGATATTTCATTGACGGCAGGGGGAGATGGATATTTAATGAAATGGAGGATTTTCAATCATTTCTCATCAAAAAGAGCAGAACCAAATAGAAAATTTTATAATAGAACACAAAAAGGTAAAAGAAGAATAAAAAGGCAAACATGAAAGAGATATCATAATGGACGATTATATATGTATCTACTAAGTATTTTATGATACTTATGGCAGTAAGATAGAGTCCACATAGAGGGCATGAATGTGAGTCAATTATGCTGTGATGATCTTAAAAAACATGAAGGTGAAAGAAAAAGGGATGCAATGAGAGAAGGGGGAAAGAAGAAGGAAAATGTCTCACATAAAAGAGGTATGCAAGAAACAACTACTACAATAGAGGGAGTAAGGGAGGCTAGCAGACAATGTTTGAATCTTACTCTCATTGCAGTTGGTTGAAAGAGGGAAGAATGTGTCAGTGTATGTAGTGTGGCTGTGTTTGTACACCCACACATACACACTCAGTTGGGCATAGAATTCTAATTTCCCCAAGAGGAAAGATAGAGGGGAAGGGAATAGGAGAAATGAAGATGTTAAAAAAAAAAGGGAGAATAGATTAAGGAAGAAAGTGGTCAAAAGCAAAATGACCTTCGAAGAGGGACAGGGTAAAAAGAGAGGGATGGATTAACAGAAGAAAAAAGATGAAGGAAAATGAACAGTTAGGAATTACAATTGTGAATGGGATGAAGTCAGCAATAATAATAGCAGCAGATAGCAGAATGAATTAGAAATAGAATCAAACAATATGTTGTTTATAAGACAAACAAACAAAAACAAACTGAGAGTTATCTATTATGCTTTACCTGAGGTTTTCTTTAAAAAAAGTTATCTTAGACAAAGTAAAAGCAAAAATTGACCTAATTAAAAGAGATAATCAGGGAAACAACATTTTGCTAAAAGCTACCAAAGACAATGAAGTGATATAAAAACATTTATGGTAAGTTTCTCAGATAAAGACCTCATTTCTCAAATATATAGAGAACTTATTCAAAGTGATAAAAACAAGAGCCATTTCCAAGTGGTCAAAAATATAAAAAGACTGTTTTCAGAATAAGATGTCGAGGCCAACAATAGTCATATAAAAATGTTCTAAATTGCTATTGATTAGAGAAATGAACATTAAAACAACTCTGAGGTGTTAACTCACACTTACCAGATTTTTACCCTGACAGAAAAGGATAAAGATAAATTATGGAAGTGATGCAGAAAAACTGGGACACTAATGCACTTTTGGTGGACTTGTGAACTGATCCAAGCATTCTGGGGAGTAATTTGAAACTATGCCAAAGGGCTATAAAGTTGTGCATACCTTTGACATAGCAATACAAGTACTAGGTCTGTATCCCAAAGAGATTAAAGAAACAGTAAAAGGACCTATGTGAACAAAAATATCTCTAACAGTTCTTTTTGTGGTGGCAAAGAATTGAACATTGAGGAGATGCTTATCAATTGGGAAATGGTTATAGTATAAGATTGGGATAGAATATTATTGAACCATAAGAAATGATGAAGGCAGTGGTTTCAAAAAAACCTTGGAATATTTATATGAATTGATACAGAGTAAAGTGAGTAGAATGATTGTACACAGTAACAGAAATATTATAGTGATGATCAACTATGAAGACAGACATCTTAAACAATACAGCAATCCAAAACAATTCTGAAAGACTCATGATGAAAACTTCTACCTCCAGAGAGAAAGCTGATGAACTTGGAGTCCAAATTGAAGTGAAATTTTTCACTTTATTTTTCTTGATTCTTTTGTGATGTAAATAATGTGGAAATAGATTTTGCATTATTTCACATATGTAATTGATATCATATTGCTCAACTTCTCAATGCATGGAAAGGGGCTGGAGGGAGTGAGAAAATGTGGAATTCAAAATATAAAAATAACATTTAAAAATAAATAAATGATACATTTTTAAAAAGAAAAAAATGCCAAATAAGCCTTTTTCCTTAAAGATCTTATATTCTATTGGGGGCAGGGGAGAAGAGGGAGGAATAATGCAATATGTATGCAGGATAAGGAAAAAATGGATAGTTATCTATTATAAATTTTGTTTTTGTTGTTTTTTAGTTGTTCAGTCATGTCTAATTCTTCATGACCCCATGGACCATATCACACCAGGCACTTGTATCCTTTACTATCTCCCAAAGTCTGTCCAAGATCATGTTTGTTGCTTTCATGACTTTATCTATCCTTCTTATCCTCTGTTGTCCCTTTCTCCTTTTGCCTTCATTTTTTTTCCCAACATCAGGATCTTTTCCAATGAATCCTGCCTTCTCATTATGTGACCAAAGGATTTGAGCTTCAGTGTTTGACTTTCCAATGAATAGTCTGAATTAATTTCTTTTTTAAAATTTACTTACTTTTGGTTTACAACTTTCAGTTCCACAAGTTTTTGAGTTCCAAATTTTCTCCCCCTCTCTCTCCTCCCCCCTCTTCCCCTATGGAGGCATGAATCCAATATAGGTTCTACAAATACTTTCACATTAAACATTAGTCAAGTTGTGAAAAAGAATTATAACCAATGGAATGAATGATGAGAAAGAAGAAACAAAACAAAACAAAAAAGAGAGAGAACAAGTAGTTTGCTTTGATCTGCATTCAGACTCTGTAATTCTTTCTCTGGTTGTGCATAGCCCTTTCCATCATGAGTCTTTTGACCTTGTCTTAGAGCCTTGCATTGCTGAGAGGAGCCCTGCCTATCAAAGTTAGTCATCACAGATGTAATGTGTCTGTAATTGTGAACAATGCTCTCATGGTTCTGCTCCCCTCACTCAGTATCAGTTTATATAAGTCTCTACAGGTTATTATGAAGTTCATCAGCTCCTCATTTCTTATAACATAATATTATTCCATTACATTCATATACCACAACTTGTTCAGCCATTCCCCAACTGATGGGCATCCTCTTGATTTCCAATTCTTTGCCACCACAAAAGGAGCTGCTATAAATATTTGTGTACATATGGGTCCTTTTTCCACTTGTTTGATCTCTTTGGAATACAACCCTAGAAGTGGTATTGCTGGGTCAAAGGGTATGAAATTATTCATAGCCCTTTGGGCATAATTCCAGATTGCTCTCCAGAATGGCTGGATCAGTTCACAACTCCACCAGCAAGGCATTAGTGTTCCAATTTGTCCACATCCTCTCCAGCATTTGTTATTTTCCTGTTTTGTCATGTTAGCTAATCTGACCAGTGAGATTTGGCACCTCAGAGTTGTTTTGATATGCATTTCTCTAACCAATAGTGATTTAGAGCATTTTTTCATATGATTATATATATATATATATATATATATATGTATGTATCTTTAATTTCTTCCTCTGAAAACCAAGGAATGACTTGTATTCTTATATATTTGACTCAGTTCTCTGTATATTTTAGAAATGAAACCTTTATCAGAGACACTGATTGTGAAAATTTTTTCCCAATTTTCTGCTTCCCTCCCAATCTTGGTTACATTGGCTTTGTTTGAACAAAACTTCTGAATTAATTTCTTTAAGTATTGACTTATTTGATCTCCTTGCTGTCCAAGATACTCTCAAAAGTCTTTTCCAGCACCACAAATCAAAATCATCAAATCTGAGGCCCTAAGATTTTTTTTATTATCCATCTTTCACAATCATACATTGTTACTGGAAAAAACCATGGCTCTGACTGTACAGTAGTCCTTTGTCAGCAAGGCGATATCTCTATTTTTTATTATACTGTCCAGATTTTCCATAGCTTTCAAGCAGCAAGTATCTTTTAATTTTACGACTATAGTTGATGCCTGCAGTGATCTTTGAGATCAAGAATATCTAACACTGCTTCAATTTCTTCTCCCTCTATTTTCCAGAAAGTGTTGAGACCAGATGCTATGATCTTGGTTTTTCTGATGTTAAGCTTCAAGACAGTTTTTCCACTCTCCTCTTCATGAAGAGACTTCTTAATTCCTCTTCATTTTCTGACATTAGAGTAGTATCATCTGCATGTCTGAGATTCTTAATATTTCTCCCAGCAACTTTAATTCCAGCTTTTTATCTATGAAGGGTGGAATTTTGTATGATGTACTCTGCACTTAAATAAATTGGGTGACAATACTTGTACTCCCTTCCTAATCTTAAACCAATCAGTCCTTCCATGTTAGTTTCTAACTGTTGCTTTTGACACTTATGCAGTTTCCTCAGGAGACAAGTAAGATCATTTTTTTGAGGACTTACTGCATTTTGTTGTGATCTACACAGTCAAAGGATTTGTTGGATTTAGTGTTGTCAATGAAACAGAAATAGACCTTTTTTCTGTAACTCCCTTGCTTTCTCCATATTCCAGTGAATGTTGGAAATTTGGTCTCCAGTTCCTCTATATCTTTGAAAATCAGCCTTCTCTTCTGATAATACTTAATTCATATATTGCTAAAGCTTAGCTTGCACAATCTTAAGCATAATCTTGCTGGTGTGTGAAATGAGTGTGATTTTTTGGTAATTTGAACATTCCTTAGCTCTATTATAAACTAGAAATTATATAATAGTTTAAGACTTGCAAAAATCATCTATACATGTTATCTAACTTGATACTGAGAATGACCCTGAGAGGTAGTAACTATTATTATCTCCATTTTTAGATGAGGAAACTGAGGTCAATAGAAGTTGTTTCTTGCCCAGGATCACATAGCTATTAAGTGTCTGAAACAGAATTCAAAATCAAATATTCCTGACTCTATGTCCAGCAGTCTATTCTGTATATCATGTAGATACCTCTGTTAAAAAATATTTTAAAATTTAATTGGGTGGAAATAAAATATCTTATTAAAATAAAAAATAAAATAAGGAAGCAATACTCATTAATTCATACAGAGGAAAAGCACTAAGAACTGGGGTGGGGAAATCAGTAAAGGGTATATATAGGGATGGGGTGGCACTGAGCTGGGCTTTGAAGGAAGATAGGAATTATTTGAGAATAAGATGAGGAAAGAATGCATTCCAGATATGGGGGACTACATATGAAAAGGGACAGAAATTGAAAATGGAATTTCATCCATAGATAGCTGCTATTGGGTAAGTTGAACTGAAATGGAGAGTATAAGGAGAGTAATATGAGTCCAGAAAGGGAAGTGAGAACCATTTTAAGGGGGATTTTAAATGGCAGGCTGAAGACTTTGCATTTTCTCCTTGACAGTATCTACTGACAATTTTTAAGGAGAGGAATTACATGAGCAGAATGATGATTTAAGGATATCAATTTGACAGCTGTGGGAAGGATAGATTTGAGAGGGGAGGGACCAGAGACATGGAGACAGATTGAGAAGCTATTAAAATAATCAAGGAAAGAAGTGATGAGGCCCTGAACTGGGGTAGAGGTTCTGTGCTTGACAGTGGTGAGGAGACAGATAAAATCAGTAAGAATTGGCAATTGATTTAAAATAGAAGGTGAGGGAGAATTGGGAGTCAAGGATAACCCTATGATTTAATAGTAAATTGTAGTGATTGATTGGAAGGATAGTATGTTCAATAAATTTTGAAAATTTTTGTGAAGGATTGAGAGTTGAGTAGAGAATGAATTATGGTTTGGACATGTTGAGTTTGATATGTCTTTGGGCCTGGGACTGAACCTTGGGATGGAAGTTGATGAGACCACTGAAAGAGAATGTTTAGAGAGAGGAGAATAGAGGGTCTAAGGCATAACCTTGTGACATGATCACAATTAGAGAATAGAATAAGAATGATGATCCAACAAAGAAAACTGAGAAAGAATGGTCAGCTAGGTTAGAGTTTGGCCATGAACATCTTGCAAGATAGAGGATGAAGTATGGTAGAGTGTAGAGAACACTGGCTCCACAGTGAGACAACCTGGGTTCAGATCTTCCCTCTGCTACTTAGTACCTTTGTGACTTTGGGCAAGTCACTTAAACTTCCTGGGTATTAGTTTTCTCACCTGTAAAATTAAGAGGTTGGACTAGATAGACTCTGATGTCCCTTGAAAGATCTATGATAGTATGCTGATAGCTTGAGGGGAGGTCAGGGTCAAAAAGAGTTGAGACACATGGGCATGATTTTGAACATGAGGAAGTATCCAGTCTATAAGGTAAGATTGAAGAGTTCTAGTCAGAAGATTGCAGAGATGGGAGTAAGACTTTATTTTTATTTTACAGGGAATAAAAGATCTTAAGACTTATCCTGGTCACAGTTCCTGGCTAATAGTAAATGCTTAAGAAATGCTTGTTAACTGATTGACATTGCTTCATCTGAGAGCATAGAGCGGACTCGAGCATAGCACCAGGTCTATGTGAAACTAAATCAGTAAAACTCATCACAATGCATTTCACTGATCAATGCCTACAGAGCATGGTGTAGTATAGCACCTCTCAAACTGTGGGTCACAACCTCATATGGGGTTGCAAAAAATTTGGCAACAGTAAAAATTTCTTCATATGCAATGACCAAAAATTAATTAAAAATCAAATGCATGAGTCCGAAGTATTTCTGACAGTGTTTGCCCATGTTGAATCGCATAACTTCACTGAAGCCTAGGTTCTGAACAAAAAGCATGTGCGCTTGGCACTGCACATGCACTCAGGGCATGAAATGCTGCCAAAACATGTGAAGGGTATTGAATGGAAAAAGTTTAAGAAACCCTGTAAAAATATATGAATGTTCTGTCAAAAAGTTGGGGTTCAAGGCCAGGTTCCGATGCACTCAGACTATATTTTCCTGCCTAGCCTGAAATGTCAACCTCTTGGATTCTTTCCACTTCATCTACCAATAGCTTTCCAGGGAGGGACAATATTTTTAAATGATGAGTCCTCCTCCTTCCCTTTAAAATATAGATAACTCAAGTATTATATGATCACTGATTTACATATGGGAGGAATATCAAGAGACAGCTGGTCCAATTCTTTTTTTACAAATAAGGCTACCATGGAACAGAGAGTTTAAATGACCCACCCATGATCACCCAGGTAGTAAGGGTAAAATCAGGAGTCCAGCACAGGTACTCTGACTCAAGAATCAGCATTCTTTCCACTGTGTCACCTAAAATGCAACTGTTTCCATCTTGCTATCTATGAGACCCAATACTTAAATGTTCCTAGAGGAAAAAATTTTAAAGTATGGAATTTAGGAGGATTTTAGACTCCAGATGGATTACTTTGACCTCATTCTCCCTCCTTATACCTCAATGTTTCCACTAGTTAGAAAAAAAAACATTTAAAAGGAGAGAGACACTGGGTCTCTAAAGAGTGTGGTAGAATCCTGTGCTAATCGCCAGCACCTGAGTCACCTGCACCTACCCCAATATATATGACTGGAGAATATCAAAGTGGCAAAGGGGTTCTCTCATCTTTTTCTCTAATAATACACAAGGCTTGACTCATCAGTAAAAAGTCACCTGGGACAAAAGAAAACGACACCTATTTCTTTGCTATTTCTTGACTTTTTTTGGTGTTTAATAAATCTTTATGAAAAATATTACAGAAAACATTTTTAGTAGTTGAGGTTGTCCTGTGACTCTTCCTCAAATTAAAGTCAATAATCTACATTGTCATTTACTCCAGTGATGTCAAACTCAAATAGAAACAGGGGTCATTAAATCATATGTAAGTATCCCTATAGCCCACATATTGATTAGAAAAAAAAAACTGATGCTTATGTATTTATTTTTATTAATACATTAACACATTAATATCAGATGGGAATTATATTATAATCTAGTTTGGGCCACACTCAAGAGTATTATATGCTACGTGAAGCCCATTCCATGTTTGACATGTCTGATTTATACCATCATTTAAGATATTTGCTAGCAATTATTGGAAGTCTCCATGAGTCTCATGTTTTTTGTAATAAATTTTTGTTTGTATCTTTTCTATTTACATTGCTTATTTTTCCCCATGTCTCTCCTCTTTCTGCTTCCATGTAGCCATCTCTTATAACAAAGATTTTATTTTAAAAAGGAAAAGAAAAAAAGCCAAAAAAAAACCTGATCAATATCTTGAAAAAAAAATCTGAGAATATATGCCACTTTCCACAATCATAGACCCTCCTACCTCTGCAAAGGAGTAGGGAGAGAAATCTTCTCATGTTTCTTCTTGAGAGACAAACTTGTTCTTTGTAATTTTGTAACCTTTTAATTGCAGCCTTTGCAATGTAATGAACAATCAAAATATTTGATTTGTGATTGTTCTTTCCATTTACATAGTTGCACTTATGTATATCATTGTCTTGATTCTGTTTCCTTCCTTCTGCATCAGTTCATGTAAATCTTTCCATAATTCTCTATATTCATATTTGTTATTTCTTACATTCCATTCATTCACCATAATTTATTTTCTCATTGATGAGCATCTACTTTATTTACAATTCTTTGCAACCACAGAAGAGTTTTGTTATAAATATCTTTGTTTGGTTTTCATACTTTTAAGAAGGTTCCAGAAAGTCATGGACTAGTATTTATTTTCTTTTTCCAGACCTCCCATTTATCTCATTTTATGTTTTGTTGACAGCTCAGATGGCCATTCAAAATTAAAAATGGAACACTCTGAGGCAACCTTTCTGTGTCAGAAGTTAGTGCTCTCTAGGAAATAAGTGAGATAAAAGAAGTATCTCTCTATAGAATCATCCATGGAAAGAAATATCTTGGCAATGCATCACAGCCATCATCAAGGCATTAAAGTGTGGAGATACATTCTGAACTGAAATTGTCTTTGCCAGTTCTAAGATGTCCCTCTAGCTGTGGACTCTACACTGCGTTTCTCTCTGTATGTCATTGCAAGGGAAGAATGGGCCAGAGGACAGAAGAAATGGGGTTTTTTTTTGGTATGGTGATGACAAATGTGTGATAATTGGTAGGAGCTACGGATATCAGTGAGTTTGGCTTTTACTCACATAGTATATCTCAGAAAGGAATAAAATAATCAGTCTCTGCCTAGAAATAGATCTTGCCAAATGGGTAAAAGAGACTGACATCCTCTAATGAAATTATGAGTTTTTCACTGTGGAAAGAACACTGGGTTCAGAGTCAAGACATAGGGTCAGGTCCTGGCTCAGACCCCTGAATCTCAGTTTCTTTACATATAAATAGAGATATAAAAAACCCTATCTCTATCCCAGGGTTATTGTGAGTATTGAAGAAGATAATGAATGTAAAACATTTCTAAGCATTTTGGAAAGGTTAACTATTACTTTCATTGACTTACTTTTAATCTTTTAAACACATTCCATTCAATCCAGTGTGTAAGTGCCTTCTATGAGCAAGTTACTTTACTATGCCCTCAGGATCAGAGGCTGTTAAGCAAAAGTGACCATAGAGAGATAATCCAGTAAGATGCCCTCATTTTACAGACGGGTCCAAAAATGAGGAATGACTTGTTCATGTTCACATAGGTAATAAGTAGCAGTGTTAGAATTTTAACATGTGTGTGGTACAGTGGAAATAGCATTGGCTCTATAATCAGAGGTTCTGGGTTCAAATGCTGCCTTTGCCACTTAATACCCTTGTATTTGAGCAAGTGACTTTGAGCAAGTCACTAAATTGTTGCGGACCACAGTTTTCTCATCTATGAAGTGGACCTTCAGCTGATACTTGAAGGAAGACAGGAAAGCTATGAAGCACAGATGAGAAAGTTAAAAGTTCCAAACATGGGGGAAAGTCAATGAAAAAAAATAGTAGAGACAAGAAATAGAGTGTTGTGTATGAAGACTAGGGGGTCAGTAAGGAGCTGCAATAACATGTCATCTCTGCAAAGCATATTTTACCCCACAAAGAGTCAGGGGTGTCCAGATTCAAGGGAAGAACTTTTCTGATCACTCTTGCCATACTTGCCTCTTTTATAACATCATAATGAAACTACATATACTAGAGGCATAAAATCTGAGGGTTCTCTGATAAATAAAACTCTCTTTCAAGTAACATTGATTAATTGTGTATGCTGAAGATCCATTGTTGCTCCCTTCCAAATTCCTTGCATCTTACTGTTTCTTTTTCTTGATGCAGAGGAATAAATTCTTTCTGAAGGCTTTTCCTTTGAAATTTAATATGCTAATTGCACAGTCCAATTGCTTTTTGGAAAAATAGTATCTCCAAGGGACTGAAGTGATCAACTGACTTCTTTATCTCAGAAATAGTCTGCTGTCACTGAGTATAGAAGGTCAATCAGAGCTTAGGACACCAAGGAGAAAACAGAATTCCCTAAACAGATTTGCTCTAATACAACCTGGCCTGTATTGGGCTACTGGCGTAAAGTCTTGGGTATGAGGTCTATAAATCGTGCTATGCTTTATCCACGAGAAAAGTATAAACCACAATGACTTTTAGTTGGATAGATACAGATTTTGACAATCTAGATGTCTGCAAAGATTGATAATAGCATGGACCTTCTTCAGTTCATTATTCTAGGAACTGATCTTGTTTTCAGTATCTGACATATTTAGATCCCTCCCTGACCTGAATCCACCATATTTTGAGGACATTTTTACACTTGCTTTTAATTGCAATCCATAAAATATTAGATTTGAAGGATTGTCCAGGATATATGAGAGCTGATTTTCTTAGAAATCAAACAATTTATTTCCTACTCAGCCCAGTATATTGCTTAAATCTGATTGGGAAAGATTGAACTGGGCAGCCCAATATTAAGAGGATTTCACAGCAAATGTGATGACAATGACAATTCAGCCCACTGTTCAAAGCTGTTCTTGTTCTAGCACAGCAACAGGTTTATAGATCTAAAGACAAGGCAGCTCAGAGACAGTTTTCTGCATGAAACTTTTCCTGATAACCCAAATTTATTAGGAAGGAAGTAGAGTGTATATTTTTGTTTTGTTTTGTATATTTAGCCATCGTGACAGTCAACTTATAATTTCTAGACAACCACTCCACAGATTAGGGGGACAGGGAGGTGTTAAATTATTCTAGATCTGGTTCAAAGCATCCAAAATAAATCCAAACCATTTATCAGCAATTTTCCTTAACACATAAGAGCCAGGTGAGAAAGATGTCTGTCCTGTCACCCTTCCTTAATTGAAGGAGGTTATGGCTCCACTCTCCAGAGGGGCAGAGGGTAGTAATGAGGTATGAGTACCAAGGCTGATTGAATCTTATGAGATGATAAGATTTCTCAATGATGACCTTACTGGGGGCGGGATGGTCAAAGAAGGCCAAAAACAGAGAGACGGACAGAGATAGAGAGACCAAAACAGAAGCACAGACACAAAAACAGAGTCACACACACACACTCACACACACACATACACGCACACACACACAGGGAATATAAAGTAAAAGAAATCTAGGCCTTTCCTGGGCACTGAAAGTTGGGTAGCGTTTGATAACAGATTAGATTAGTATAAGTGAAGAAAAAAATCTGCAGAGATGTATTACTGTTGTAAAAGGGGGAAAAAGAATAAAAAATCTGATGGATAAAAACATAAACAACAATTATTAGCCTTGAATATGACTAGAATAAACTTATTCATGTGAATTTCAGAATGGATTAGAAAGTAGAATGCAACAATTTACAATTATATACAAAACCACAAAACATACGCACTGTTAAAATAGGGGACAGGAATAAAATGCATCATAATTGAGGTGATTCTATAATTTTGAGTTAAACAAATATAAAAGTATATGTTATTAAAGAGGCAAGTGGGCTATATTATGCATAAAATCAACATTTATAATGAAAACAATATCATTATTAATTATACATGTAACAAATGGCAGAGCCTATAGATACTTAGAGGAAAAGCTAAAGGGGAAATGCAAAAAGACCTTGAAAATAAAGTAAATGTAGGTGACTTTTTTGTAAGATCTAACTTGCATTTACCTCCACCAAGTTTATTGTACAGCAGGTCATAAACAAATAAAAAATAAATGTAAAATGCATAAATATTAACTGCATACACTATAGACCATAACAAATAAAAATCAAAGTGAGGGAAACAGGGATAAAAGGTAGCCTAATAGAGACTAAGGAATTATATCTTTGTATAGTATTATAATATAGGATATAACATATATATTATGATATAGGTGAACGGGCCAAAGAAAAATCATAAAAATAAAAAATAATTATATTAAAGATCATGATAAAAGTTAGACAATACAAAAAACACTATCTCATTTTAGAGGCAACTTGAGGTACAATGGATAGGATGCAAGGCCTATCATCAGGAAGACCTGAGATCAAAACTGTCCCCAGATACTAGCTATGTGACCCAGGTTATAATTCTTAGCCTCAATCTCAGTTTCCTCACCTGGAAAATCAGAATAATTATATCACCTACCTCCCAGGGCTGTTGTGAGGTTCTAATGAGATAATACTTGTAAAGTGATTTTTAAACCTTAAAGTACTATATAAATTCTAATTACTATTATATAACAAGTATGTGAAATGTAGTTAAAACAGTCTTGAAAGTTTAGATCTCTGAAAATATATATTAACAAAAGAAAAAAAGACAACACTAGCAAATTAAGCACATAATTAAATATACCACATGGTAAACAAACCAACAGTGTCAAAAGAAGAACAAAATAAGAATTTTTTAAATCAAGGGGGAAATAAGTAAAGTTAAGAACAAAAAGACTTGCAACAATAGAAAAGTGTTATTAAAAAACTACCAAAATTCTTAAACTGTTAGATGTTTTTTTAAATAGAAAAAAACAAATTACCAAAACAAAAAATTTCAAATAAAAAGAAATAAATTATCAGAATCAGAATTGGTAAACAGTTATCAGAAACTACTATAGACAATTACATGCCAGCAAGACTCAAAATTAAAAGAAATGGATGAATAGCTATAAAATATAAAATGGCAAAATTAATAGATAAAGACATCTGAAAAGGAAAAATCAAGCAAGCAAGAAACAAATTAACAAAAAAATGGGCAGAATAGATTTGTGTCAATTCTACCAAGCAATTAATTAGCAATTAATCCTATTCATAAATTATTCCAAAAAAAGTATAGAAAAAAACTACTCTATCATCCTTTTTAGGGAACAAACATAGTTTTCATAGCCAAGCTATGAAAGATAAAACAGCAAAGAAGAACTATGGATCAATATCACTTATAAAGTGATGACAACATTGTGACTAAAACTTTAGAAAATAAATTGCAGCGATATCTCAACAAAATTAATTATTATATTAAGCTTGTATTTAAATAAAAAATATAACAGGGAAAATAATTAATATGATTAATTATATAAATAGCAAAAACACATAATTACATCAATAGACGCAGAATGGATTTTCAATAAAATATTCTTATTTATACTAACTGCTTAAAAAAAGCATAGGAATGGGAATACCTTGTCTTCATACCATAAATATCTTACATTACCTGTTTTGGAGAAATACTAGAAACTTTCCTAAATAGTTCAAAGTTGAAGGATAACCTTTTTCCCTATTAATATTTAAAATTGCACATGAAATACTACAACAAAAGAGACAATCAAGGAAATGAGCATCAGCAGAATTGGCTAAATTATTTTTGTTTGTAGTTGACATTAGAATTTAATTAGAAAAGCCTAAAGAATCAATGGAGAAAGTAATCAATACAATTAATGATTCACCAAAATAGTAGGATACAAAATAAATCCACAAAGACAATCAGCATTCTCTATATTCCTAACAAACCTAGAAGAAAAAATAAGGAGAAATTATACTTAAATAGCTAAATATACATATATTTGAAAGCCAACATAGAAGTCATATGGAATTAGCATAAAAAACTGCAAAGCTATCTTTGGAGAAACAAATAAAAATTAAAATAAATAGTATTTGATATCCAAAGCTGAGTTTTACCATTATATTTAAAATGGTGCTGACTCATACTGGAATGTAGGCATGTACATATTTTTATATGACTATATATCATAAGGGCAACTAGGTGCTGCAGTGGATAGAACACTAGGCCTGGAGTCAGGAAGATCTATGTTCAAATCTGGCTTTGGACTCTTACTAGTTGTGTGAATGTGGGCAAATCACTTAACCCTAATTCCCTCAATTTCTTCATCTATAAAGCAAATCAGAGAGAAAATGACAATCCACTCCAGTATCTTTGCTGAGAAAATCCCAAATGAGATCATAAAAAGTCACACATAACTAAAATAATCAAACGATATGTCATGAATATAAGCATATACACATGCTCGCACATATACGCATACATGAATAGTTACATGTACTAGAAAACATGCATATTCTGTGGTCATCAATTGGCATATGAAAAAATGTGGTTGAGAATACAGGACATCACAAGTCAGAGAAATACCTATTACTTCTTTTAAATCCCAGCTAAAATCCTCAAAAATTTTTACTTATTTCCCTTAATATTAATAGTTGCCTTCTCACTAATAATTATCTCCATTTTATACTGTCTATATCTTGTTTTTACATAGATGCTTCATAGTACAACCCAGTGTACCTCTCTTCATATCAAGCTTCATTGGTAACATTTTATTCCTATCCTTCTTTCAATTTCCTCATTGTTTAAATATTGTAGTCTGATCACATTTACCATGCACCTTTCTACTGTCTTCTGTGATATTCCTTTTAAATTCTTTGAAAACTGTTATTTTCATTGTTTTATTACCATTCAGCAACCCCAGCTAAATGCTGATATTTTAAAAATGGAACTTTGCTTTCATTGGAGATCATTACAGTAGCTTCATAAATTCTAAAAGCACTCTAGCCTGCTCCCTTTCTCTTCTTCAACACTGGATTCAAGACTTTATCTGTACTTTCAAACAATACCTACTGATAGACATACTTTATATGTTGCCTATCTAAATGCATGCTATATTCTTTTATATAAACATTCCACACCATCTTATCAGTAACAAAAAATGAAAAAGTTTCTAAATCATTAATAACAAAAGATTCAAATTTGAGTAACTCTGAGAGTCCTTATACCCACAAAATTAAAAATATGATAAAAAAAAAAGCAAATAGTGTTGGAGGGATTACATAATTATAAGTATAATAGATTCTTGGAAGAGCTGCAAATTGCTCTAGCCATTCCGGAAAACAGTATCAAATTATGCAAAAAAATATGCGAAACCATTTAATCTTGTGATCACTTCACAAAGGTTAATAAATCAGAGATCAATAAAAAGTACAGCATTTTCTTTCTTTTAAATTCTAGTATTTTCCCCCAGTTACATGTAAGAACAATTTTAACATTCATTCTTTAAACTTTTGAGTTTCAAATTGTCTCCCTCACTCCCCATCCACCTTCTCAAAAAGAAAGCAAGCAATTCAACATGTAGTGATGCAAAACATTTCTGTCTTAGTCAGGTTGTGAAAGAAAACATAGACCAAAAAAAAAGCCTTCAAGAAAAATAAAGTTTAAAAAATGTATGGTTCAATCTGTATTCAGACACTATCAGTTCTTTCTCTCAGAATAGATAGCATTTTTCATCATAAATCCTTCAGAGTTGTTTTGGATCATTATTTAGAATAGCTAAGTCATTCACAGCTGATCATTTCCCAAAATTGCTCTTATTTTGTAGACAGTATATTTCACTTTGCATCAGGTCATGTAAGTCTTTCCAGGTTTTTCTGAGAGAATACCACTCATCATTTCTACAGAACGATAGTATGCCATATTCATATACCATGATTTGTTCAGTCATTCCCCAATTGATGGTCATGCCCCTCAATTTCCAATCCTTTGCCACCAGAAAAGAGCTGCTATAAATATTTTTGTAAATACATGTCCTTTTCCTTTTTTTAAATTTCTTTTTGGATATAGACCTAGTTGTGCTATTTCTAGTTCAAAGGGTATGCATTGGTTTTATGGCCCTTTGGGCAGAGTTCCAAAATGTCATATAGAATAGTTGGATCAGTTCACAACTCTACCAAAATTTATCATTTGGGAAATGACTCTTATTTTTATAAATCTAAATCAGGTCTCTATATGTTTGAGAAAAGAGGTCTTTATCAGAAGAATCTGCTTCAATTTTTTTTCACATTTTCTATTGCTATATTTCCCTATCTTATTCCACCTCCATTTATTCTATTCTCTCTCTCCTTTCACCCTGTCAGTCCGCAAAAGTGTTTTGCTTCTGACTATTCTCTTCCCCAATCTCTGCTCCCTTCTATCATTCCCCTCTTCTCTTATCTCTTTACCCTTTCCTATTGAGTAAGATAAATTTCTATACACAATTAAATATATATGTTATTCCTTCTTTCAGTTAATTCTGATGAGAATCATTCCCCAAATGATAAATGATCAAAAGGTATGATCAGTTTTCAGATAAATTAAACAAAATTAACTATAGGTATATGAAAAAGTACTATAACTCACTATTCATTGGATAAATGCAAATTAAAATGATTCTTAGGTACTACCTCTTCCTAATTAGATTGACTAATAGGACAGAAAATGTAAATGATAATTCTGGAAGGGATGTGGGAAAAATGAGACATTCATGTCCTATGGGTAGAGTTGTGAACTGATTCAACCATTCTGAAAGGCAATTTGGAACTCCATCCAAAGGGCTATAAAAACCATGCATACCCTTTGACCTAGCAATACTACTACTAGAATAAGATAGATTTCTATACATAATTGGATGCGTATGTTATTCTTGCCCTCAAGGAGCTTAAATTTAAACAAGGGAAATATCACAATAGGGAAATAGTGGTGAAGAAAGAACATTTTGACCTGGGAAGTCATGGAGATGGCAGGTAGAGCTACAAGACAAACAGCTGAGACCCTTTCCATAAGGAATAGCAGTGTTAATTTAATTGTCATTTGTTAAGGACTGTTCAGGGGCTCTGTGAACCTGTCTTTTTGAGTGGCCATATGTGCCAGAAATGTTGGACCCAGAATATGTAAGTGCCCCTGAATTTGTCAAGATGAAGCCTCCCACTGCACCCACCTGCCCAGATGAAACAATTTGTTGTTTTCATCCCAAGTTGGACTCCATGTGTGTCCTTGGAAGTCAAAACAGGTACCAATCAGTCTGCACTAAACCAAGAATCTGCATGTGCATCTTAAACCCTTGTAGATAAACATACCATGCTATCTTCATAGTCTTGCAGTTCCCAAGAGAAAAGAATGCAGCTTTTTCCATCCCCTTGTTCCTTCCCTTTGGGAGGAGTTTTGTCCTTTTCCCGCCTTTACTACCTTTCCCCTTTCCATACCACACTCCTTTAGGTGGAGGTTTATGTTACTTCCTCCCTCCATCGTCCTCCTGTTATAAAAATGCAAACTTCTGCATGGATTATGAGATTTTTGGGGTTGCACATGCATGTTCAATATTATTGTAATAAACCCAGTTTTCATGAAAGTTGCGTGAAGTTGTGATTGCCTGTTGACACATTGCCAGAAAGAAAAATGGAAGTGGGAAAAGTCACACATAGCAGCTTGAAATTATGGCTCATCATGATTTAAGACCAAGCAGCAAGCTTCATTTCTTACATACATGTTCTAGATGAAGTATTTATCACCTAAAAGTGAAGTATTGATGAATAATCATTGCCTGGTCCTTTGATGATGGAATGAAAGTTCATTGATAAAACAGGAGCCTCTAACAATACTGAAACAGCTTTAGGAAAACTTAATTGTTGGTGGTAGCTGCCAATCAGAAAATCCCATACCTGTGACTAGCAGTTCAATTAGCTTTTGTCTCAACTGAAATGGCTTTAAACCCTCTTTTCTATTTCAAGTCTCTGGCTCAGCAAGCTGCTCATGAGATGGTCTCATGAGGCAGTCTTGCCTCACTGGTTCTTCCCATCTCAAACTAAACCTTTTGGGGTGGAACTAAACAAGAGACTAACAAGGTAAAGGGAATCTGTGATTACATTTGGATCTCTTTCTTTCCTTTCAGCTCCAACATAACCCTGATTAGGCAATAGGGTTATATGCATCATTAACAGTGGTCAGTAATGCTGACAGCATTCACCAGGTATATTATATTGACTTAGACCTTGGGGGGCAGGGGTATTCTGTCAATGTTACACTGTAGGAAGAAAGAAAGAAGGAAAAAGAAGGGGAGAAAGAGAGAGGGAGAGATAGAGAGAGGAAGGAAGGAAAGTAGAAAGGAAGGAAGGAAGGAAGGAAGGAAGGAAGGAAGGAAGGAAGGAAGGAAGGAAGGAAGGAAGGAAGGAAGGAAGGAAGGAAGGAAGGAAGGAAGGAAAGAAGGAAGGAAGGAAGGAAGGAAGGAAGGAAGGAAGGAGGAAGGAAGGAAGGAAGGAAGGAAGGAAGGAAGGAAGGAAGGAAGGATACTCCATTTTGGAGAATATTATAGAGGTTTCTATATATGTGAGCTGAAAATTAATCAATAAGCTTTTATTAATAACTTCAAGGTACAGGGAATGTGCTAGGTTCTGGAAATGGACAAAAATAAATTAGGAACCTCAAAAAGCCACATTCTGTTAATCCATCAATAAACATTTAAGTACCTACCATAAACTAAGCACTGTGATAAATGCTACTAAGCACTGCAGCAAAAAAAGAGGCAGAAGACAGTCCTTACCCTCAAGAAGCTTATAATCTAATGGGAGAAAGGCAACTTGCAAACAAAACTGGACAAAGTAACTTATATACATTAGAAATGGAAGATAGTTAACTGAGGGAAGGCACTGGAGGAATTGGGGAAGGTTTTCTGTAGAAAGTAGGATTTTAGTTGGGACTTGAAGGAAGCCTGGAAAGTTGATAAAGTAGAAAATGGAGAGCATTCCAGGTATGGGAGACAGCCAGAGAAAATGCTCCTAGCTGAGAGATGAAGGGTATTGGTAGTGAAACAGCCAAGAGGCCAGGGTGTGATAGTAATGGCAATTAAAGATTCCCTTGTATTGGCTTGGTTTTCAAACTGATTGTGTTAAAACCCAGAGCTTGTTAATCCCACCTGTGGGATGGACTTGTTGATGTGAAAAGAAAGTCCTGAACTGGGAGGAGCTGGTGACCTAGATTTGGAGAGACACAAGAGAGAGGCAGAAGAACTTTTTGGAAGCAGCACCTCTTGGAGGCAGAAAGAGAGACTGAGGATTGCTGGGGGCCACTTTGCGTTGCCCTGGACTTTTGAGACCTGCCCCCTGAGCTGCCAAGGACTGAGGAGACATGGCTGTTTTGCTGGTACTTTGTCTGTCTGTTTTGATGTTGTTTTGCCAGATTTGTCCACTGGTGAAAGACAGTCCTTTTGTTGAAGAAGTCCTGGAACCTGGCTGTTGGCTAAGAAGCCCTGAGACTGTCCTGCAGACAGAGAGTGAATACTGTCCACTGGTCAAGGACAGTGCTGTTGTTGCAGGGGTCTGGGGTTCTAGGACTGTTCTACACACAGAGAATGAATTAATGAAGGGACTGGCAATGTATCTTGTGGCCTTGCTAAGCCTTGTCTCCCCAGGAACTAAGATTGCTGATAACTTGCCTTCTGTCAAGATGAAGAAAAGACTTCCATTTGGGTATTAAGTGCTGTGCTTAAACTTGACGTAACTCTGGGGTAAATTCAATTGTGATCCAGGGGTGGGGAACTTTTGACCTTTTTGTGTTCTATGATTGAACAAATGAATGTACTTTACTTATGCTTGGAAACTAATCTCCATTTGAGAAGAGGGACTTTGTGGTGGACCAAATGAAGGTACAGCCTAGGGGTGGAGTAGTATTTAGAACAGGGACTTTGTAATTGATTAAATGATTGGAAGGTCCTGGGGTGGGGTAGTACTTGGAGATTATTTAATCACGCTTAGTAAATGCTGTATTTTGAATGATGTCATGTTTTGATCTTCTCTGTTCTTGATTTGTCACTGAATAAAATGGAGAGCACCTATGCTGGTATTTTGAACCTTGGGAAGTTGCCTTTCCTTGGCATTACATTACACAGGGTCACAGAATTGAAGAGTACATGGAAGCATGTAAGGTATAAAAGGACTGGAAAGGAAGGAGGTAGTTAGTTTATGAAGGACATCAAATGTCAAAGAAAGCATTTTGCGTTTTGTACTAGAGGTGATAGGTAGCTACTGAAGTTTATTGAGTAAAGGAGGGACATGGTCAGACCTCTGCTTTAGGAAAATCACTTTGGTGGCTGAATGGAGGATGGATTGGAATGGGGAGAAACTTGAGGTAGGCAGACTCACCAATAGCTATTGAAATAATCCAAATATGAAGTGATAAGGGTCTTTCCTAAAGTGGTGATGTCAAAGGAGAGAAGAGGGAATATAAGAAAGATGTCACAGAGGTAACTCAATAGGTCTTGGCAATAGATTAATTATAGGTGTTGAGAGTAGTGAGAAATCCAGGATAACACTCAGGTTGAGAGCCTGAAGGATGGGATGATAGTGTTGCCCTCAACAATAATAGGGAAGGTAGGAGATGGAGAGGGTTTGAGAAAAAGATATTAAGTTCTGTTTTGGACATATTGAGTTTAAAATGCCTACTGAATATGTGGTTTGAAATGTCTGAAAAGCAGTTGGAGATGCAATTTTGGAGATCCATAGAGAGTTCAGGGCAGGATAGAGAGATTTAAGAATCATCAGTGTATAGATGGTAATTAAGTCCCTGGGAACTGATGCGATTACCCACTAATAAAGTATTGTTGAGTGAGAGAAGGACTGGGTTCAGGATAGGACCCTGAAGGACCTCTACAGTTAGAGGGGATGTTCTGGAAGAGAATCCAGTAAAGGAAACAGTGAAAGATTGGTCAGATAAGCAGGAGGAGAACAAGGAGAGAGTGGTGTCTCAAAAACCTATAGAGAAGAGAGTATCAAAAAGGAATGATTGATCAACAGTGTCAAAGGAGAGGTTAAGGAGAATAAGGATTGAGTAAAGGTTATTAGAATTGCTAACTACAATCGCTGATAACCTTGGAGAGAGCAGTGTCAATAAAATTCTAAGGTTGGTAGTCTGATTTTAAGAAGTTGAGAATGCAAAGAGGAAAAGTGGAGGCCTTTCTTGGAGGAAGCCTTTTTGAGGAGTTTAATTAGAAAACACAAAGGAGATATTGGACAACAGGGGGATAGAAGGATTAAATGAGTGTTTGTTTTTTTTCAAAATGGGGGAAATATGAGCATGTAAGCATTTTGGCAGCAAAAAGTGAACCAATAGAGATGAGGAAAGATTGAAAATAAGTGAAAGAGTGGAGATAACAGAAGAGTCAATCTGTTGGAAGAGATAGGTGGAATGAGATCACTTAAACAATTAGATATGTTAGCCTCAGTGAGGACTAAGGCCATTTCATCAAGTGAGACAAAGGTGGAGGAGAAAGTGGCAATGGCAGAAGGTATTTGAGTAATGAGAGATATAAAGAAGATGGACAAGAGGGAGCTCACCTTATAAAATATAAGGCAAGGTCCTTATGGAGGAGGGTTGGGGAGCCACGGGAGGTTTAAGGAGGGCTCAAAAGATTTGGAGAGCCACTGTGGAGAGTGGCAAAAGAGACACATGGTAGGATTGCCTAGCAATACTGAGGGCCCAGTTAAAGCTGTGCAACATAAATTTGTAGTGAACCCAATTAGAACAGTTGAGTGATTTTGCTCTACTTTCATTCAGCAACATGTGTGTAGGATTGAAGGACACAAATGGTAGGAGTTATCCAAAGCCAAGGTTTAATTGGGGATAATTGATTATATTATACTGTGGCTCAGGATTCAAGAAAAGAAGACAAATGGTTCACCAATGGGTCAATATGGGGAAAAGCCAAGATCATGATAGTACAGGGGAGATGATCTAGGAGAAAACTGATGAGTACCAATTTTTTTTTTTGCTTTAAATTTCCTTTTATTTAATCCAATTTAGTATACAATTAACGTTTTCCACGAACTGGGGATGCAGAAACTTTCACAGGCTTCACAATTTTTTGTTTGGGTGCTGCCTTTGTAGGAGACTTAGCAGCAGATGCAGCTGTCTTCTTAGTTGCTTGCTTAGCCTTTTTTGCTTCCTTGGCAGCCCTGATGGCTTGTTCTCATTGGGCCTTTCGAACTTCAGGTTTCTGGTTCCTCTTGGCCATTATATCAGCAAGAGAAGCCCCAGTGATGGCCCTTTAGAATTTAACAGCCCTGAGAGTTCTTTTCTTTTGAATCTCTTCCGACTGGCCCTTCTTGTGCTTTCTTCTACGCAGGACAGTCCAATTGATCTGCCAGGGGTTCCTCTTTGAAAGGAAAGCAGACTCGCATTTTGCATTCAAAAACTGGAAAACCTTCCCATCTGTGCAGGTGTAGTGCCTCCCGTGACCCAGGTAGATCTTTCTTGTACCCGCTGAAGCTGCACAGCTCGACCTTCATGGCTGCAAGCGTGAGGAAGATGGCAAAGAGAAAGAGAGGGTTGTAGGAAAGATTCTTATATATTCGGGCGGCTTCCTCTGCCCTCTTCAGTCGCATACCATTTTTTTTAAATAAGGGAAAACAGGGAGATGTGAAAAGTCAGTGTGACTTACAGCTAGATAATGGGATTGAAGAATTCTTGAACATAGAAGTGGCAGAATAGAGGGTGATGGCAAGATCAAGGATATAGGGTGGCTAGGTGGCACAGTGAATAGAGCACCAGCCCTGGAGTCAAGAGGACCTGAGATCAAATTTGGCCTCAGACTCTTACTTACTAGCCATGTGACCTTGGGCAAGTCACTTAACCCCAATTGCCCTGCCTTCCCCCTTCCAAAAAGCAAAAAAAAAAAAAAAAGACCAAGGATATAACTATTTTTATGTGTCAAGGAATATAATAACGTACATATAAGTAAATATTATTTATATATAAAATTTATACAAGGTAATTTGGGAAGAGAGGCACTAAAAATTGGGGGACCAAGAAAGGCCTCTAAGGCAGAAGGTATTACTTGAAAAGAACTTTAAAGGAAACTAGGGATTCTAGGATATGGATATGAGGTAAAAATGCTTTCCATGAACTCAGCATAGCCTGAGAGATGGGAGATGGAATGTCATTTGTGAGGAACAACAGAAAGATGAGTTTGGGTAGACTGTAGGGTATACACAGGAGAATGGTGGATAATAAGGCTGGTAATATAGGTGGCAATCAAGTTGTGAACCATGGTAAATACCAAATAGGTGAGTTTATGTTTGATCCTAGAGGTAATAGGAAGTCAATAGCATTTACTGAGCAGGGAAGTGACATAGTCTGACCAGAACCTTAAAAAAAAATCACTTTGCCTACTTTGTGCTGAGATTTATTTAAATGTTCTCTTGGTTAATGTTTTTGCTGTCCTCCTGTTCAGGGATAATGTGAGGCTCTCCTTACTATCAACCCTGAATCCACTTCTTTTCTGAGTGGAGTCCACAGCAAATTGTAGTGCTTGTGAGTATTGGGGGTTATTCAGGAAAGTGAGAGGAAGATAGAACTTATTAAGAGGAAGAAGTAAACTGTTCATAAGCTACTGTGGGTTCATCATATATGATTTATGCATTTTCCATGAGCTGAAATAGATACTGGTCTATACCCTATAGGCAATGTAACCTTGAAATATATATATATATATATATATATGTATATATATATATATATATATATCACAATGTAACCTTGTGATAGATGGAGATCCTTTTATTCACATCTAGGAGACTTAGACATCAACTATATTCATAGTTCATATTATGAAATTTACCAGAGTGAAGAAGAGTAGGAGGAAGGGGAGCAGTTAAGTGACCCAATGGATAGGATGTTGGACTTGGAGTTAGGAAGACCTAAATTTAAATCCCACTTCAGACACTTAGAAGTTGTTTAACTTGGAGCCAAGAAGACCTGAGATTAAATCCCACCTCAGACACTTAGAAGCTGTGTGACTTTGGGCACATCATTTAACCTCTCTCACCTTCAGTTTTGTAATCTGTAAAGTAGTGATGTGGGATGACTAGGTGATGCAGTGAATAGAGCACTGGCCCTGGAGTCAGGAGGACCTGAGTTCAAATCTGGCCTCAGACACTTAACACTTACTAGCTGTGTAACCTTGGGCAAGTCACTTAACCCCAATTGCCCTACTTTCCCCCCTCCAAAAAAAAAAGGAAGAAATAAATAAATAAAGTTGGGATGATAATGACATTTTCCTCATAGGTTTGGTAAAATAAAATGAGATGTCATATATAAAGTGCTTTGCAAACCTTAGATTGCTGTTTAGATACTAGCAATTTTTGTTATTATTATTTTTTTAAGTTAGAGTTTTGATTGATAGGTACAGTCTTTGAGATAGGACCACATCCATATAATTTCAAAGTTTGAGGCACTAGGTTTATGTAAGACATGTTCATCTAGGGCCTCAATCTCAACAAGTCTGAAACCTAGATTATTTTTTTCTGTTGCCTCCCACCCAAGGCAGAATTAGTAAATAATCAGGCAGAGAGAAGTGTAATACTTCAGGTACTGAGGAAATGAGATCAGAGTTTAAAGGGAAGCAATTAGAAATGAATAAGTCATGTCTGATTCATATCAGGGTGTTTGTCATCAAGGACTAAAATAAGCAGAAGCACTCCTTACTGAGTAGAGATTTAGAGCGAAGAAAGTCTGAAGAAATTGAAGAAGCCAAACTGTAGGGATTGCTAAGGAGTTTGCCATTAGTATGGTTCAGTGTTACTTCTCAAAGCTTTGGTCCATTTATTATTCTTGCTTGTATTCTAATACTGTTCTGGAGTGGCCACAATCAGGATCCACCATACTTCTTTTGCAGTCAGTCACTCCCTTTGATCCATGGCCAAATATGTCTTAATTTTGACTTCATTATTTCTGACAGTGGTACAACCACTCATCCAGTTTCACAGTTTGAACATATTGGTGTTATCTTTGATTCTCCCCTCATTCTCACCTTTCATATCTGTTCAATTACTATATCCTGCTGATTCTACCTATACAGTATTTTCATACCCATTCTCACTTCTCTATTCATACTGTTGCCAGTTAGGACATACTGTTGGTCTCACTTAGAAACTACCCAAATTCCAAGATCCTAATGCATCTTCTCTCTTTTTTCCAAACCATTCTCCAGACTATTGGCATAATAATGATGATGGTAATAAGATCAAGCATTGAAATATTGCTTTAAGGTTTGCAAAGAGCTTTAGATATATTACCTCATTTGATCCTCACAATAACAATAATCATTCTCATCTTACAAATGAAAAAACTTAGGCTGAGAAGAATGATTTGTCCATAGTTAGACAACTTCTAGGTATTAGAGGTAGGATTTGAACTCAGGACTTCCCGATTCCAAGTCCAACACTAAACACTGAGACATTGAGCTGCCTATATTTTGTCGTATTTCTATTCTGCTCAATTTTTTTTAATTTTTAAAATTAAATTAAATTGTGGTGGCTAAGTGGCACAGTGAATAGAGGAATGGCCCTGGAGTCAGGAGGAACTGAGTTTAAATTCGGCCTCAGACACTTGACACACTTACTAGCTGTGTGGCTTTGGGCAAGTCACTTAACCCCAATTGCCCTCCAAAAAGAAAGAAAAAAATTAAATTACTTTTTTTATATTTTAACTTCTGAACTGACTCACTCTCTCTTTCCCTCCCTCTCCTCCACTAGAAATATATTTAAAACCATACTATCTGCTCAAAAAATTTAATGACTACCTTTGGTCTATTGCATAATAAAATTCCTTTGCTTGAAGTTCAAGGCCTCTCATAATCTCATGCTACCCACTATTTCTGGCCTTATTTCCAACCTATGTTATAAAGTAGTTTATTCTCTATTCCTTTTTGCATTAATAAATTTAGTTCTGACACAACAAATACCCACACAATTTAATCTACAAAGTACTTTCACCCTAAACAATGAAACTAAAAACACCTAATAGTGTAATTTGTCTCATAGAATATGACACTTTCCAATTGTAGGTTAATAACCAGTAATAGAAAAAAGGCTATGCTTTGATTTTGATAGTGACACACCATCACTTCCCATTACATTTGACTTATTTGGTCACCTCTTAGTGTTACTCTTATTTATACTTTTTAAAGTGATTATTCTTCTTTGCTATGAAGGACATGTAGGAGCAATGAGCAGAAGTTGGAGAGGCTTAATTCAAAAAAAGTCTTTCTAATAATTACAAAAAGCTTGATGTGCTGACTTGGGAGGTGGTGGGGTCCTCTTCACAAATGGTCTTAACAATGGTTGGTTGACCACTTGACTAATTGTAGGATTCTTTTTTTAAAGTTTTTTGATAAATTTTGTTTTTACAATATAAATATTTACATATTACCACCACTCCATGAGAAGTGTCTTGTAACAAAGTAAAGCAAATAAAAGTAATAATCAAGACCTCATATGAAAACCATGCAATTTTCTTTTTTTTTTTTTGCTTTTTGGAGGGCAATTGGGGTTAAGTGACTTGCCCAAGGTCACATGGCTAGTTTTGTGTGTGTGTGTGCGTTGTGTCTGAGGCCAGATTTGAACTCAGGTCCTCCTGACTCCAGGGCCGGTGCTCTATTCACTGACCCATCTAGCTGCCCCAAAACCATGCAATTTTCACCCCCTTTCACTTCTCTACTTTAAAAAAATTTAACATAAATGTGTGTTTTTATCCTTTCCCCCACTTTCAACCATTTGGGGAGAAAAAAGAAAAGAAAAGCAAATTCATTGTTAGCAAATATATATAATCAAGCAAAACAAATTCCCTGAGTGTATACAAAAATATATGTGCTACATGATACATTAGATAGAGCATGAAGCTTGGAAACAGGAAGACACAATTTCAAATTTGGACTCAGACATTTAGTAGTCATGTGACCCTGGGCAATTCATTTCACCTCTATTTGCCCCAATTGACTCATCTGTAAAATGGGAATAACAATTGCTCCTATTTCCTAGGGTGGTTGTGAAGATCAAATGAGATAATAATTGTAAAGCACTTAGCACTATGCCTGGCACATGATAAGTACTATATAAAAGCTATCATTATTATTTTAAATAACATTGAAAAACAACAACAAAGATAAACACCCATATTTAATCTTCTTTGAGAAGAAAGTATCTAGGGGCAGCTACATGAAGGACCTGAGTTCAAATCCAATCACACAAAAAAATAGCCGTGTGACCTTGGGCAAGTCACTTAACCTCAATTGTCCAACCTTCCCCCTCCAAAAATAAAATGAAGAAGAAGAAGAAGAAGAAGAAGAAGAAGAAGAAGAAGAAGAAGAAGAAGAAGAAGAAGAAGAAGAAGAAGAAGAAGAGGAGGAGGAAGAAGGAGAAGGAGAAGGAGAAGAATCTCATTGAGACAACTTTGCCATTTGTTTTAAAGACTTAGGTACCTGGATTTGAGAATCTCCTACCAGGGAAAGGAAAGGCCTCAAGAGAAGCCTATGTTCTTAAGGAAACAAGGTAAGGGAGGCTTTCTGCTGACTCAAGAGCAAAAGTTTCCCTTGCCTGGATGGTCAAGGGTCCTGGGAGAAAGAAAAAGCCTAGATTTAGTCCATAAGCTAGGAGGCTCCACTCTTCCATTACCAAGCAGCTAATCTCAGCTAAGCCCAAGAAGATTATATTTGAGCAGCGTACAGAAAAAATTAAATTTCCAGCAGAGTAGCACCTGGAAGAGAAGACAAGCTTATGGAAAAGCAGGTCTGGTCGACAGAGACTGTGGGAGCAGGTCTATCTAGAAAAGGCTGCCCTGAAACAGTGACATCACCAGATGACAACAGTAGCCCTGTAGCATTAGAGGTATGAGCTACCACTTGGTAGTTTGACTACAGATGTCCTTCCCTATGTGATCTCCATCTGCATATCTCAGCAACATGTATTCTTTATGTATGTGCCCCTCCAAATGTGGCCTAGTTATACATGTGTCCTATTCATCTGTAGGACAAAGTTTTCTCAGTCCTCTCAATGTATGTTGGCTCCACTCTTATCACTGATGCTATATAAGGTGGTTCTCACTAAATTTATGGATGAAATGTTTTGTGGCTTCATTTTTTTACAGATCCATTTAATTCAATGCTTTTGCTTGAATCAGTTGTGTCATCTGTATGACTAGAGGTAAATACATTGGTGGGGCCTCATGAGCTATATCACTTTAGTATATTTAGATTCACAGAGTACTTTGAAACTCAGATAGTCATCATCTAGGGGTCCCGCTCTTGGAGTTATAGGGGATGGGAAGAGAGAATGCCCCTTGGTGAAACATTTTAAAATACGAACAATTATGAATGGGAGGATCAATACCTTGATTTAATACTCTTTCAAAATTGTATGTGACCAATTCTTTTCCTTTTCCTTCCTGTGGTTTGGCTCTCCATCATGGGACTCTTTATGCACAAGGAACTTTAGAAATTCTATTGTGGTTGTTTTGCTATTGAGTAGTTTTCCAGTCATGTACAAGTCTTTGTGACCTTATTTTGAGTTTTGTTGATTTTTTTTTGCTTGTTTGTTTTTTGGTTGTGGTTGTTGTTGTTGCTATTTTGTTTGTTTTTGTCATAGATATTGGAATAGTTTGTCATTTTCTTCTCCAGCTCATTTTACAGATGAGGAAACTAAAGGAAACAGGATTAAGTGACTTGCCCAGGGTCATACAGCTAGTAAGTGTCTGAGATCAAATTTCAAATCAATAAAATGAGTTTTCCTGACTCTACTGCACCACCTACCTGCCCCAGGAATTCCCTAGTTCTGCACCATTGAATCTGGCACTAAGTGGTTCCCTGGAACTGAATACACTCTTGTTATGGTTTGATATTTAGATGAGCCAATGTACTATATCCAAGTTTCCTGCATTGAAATCATTAGAAAATGTCTGAATTTGCATGGAAAAGGCTATGATAAATCAAATAATAGAGAAGCCCTTTAGCCTGTTCAAGACATTAATTTTTTCAGGCTTGTGCAGATCAATGAGATTTAAAGGAGGAAGAGAAAGGGAAGGGAGAGAGTGACAGAGACAGAGAGAAACATAGAAAGACAGAGACAGACAGAGACAGAGACAGAGAGTGAGACAGACGGAGACAGAGATTGAGACAGAGACAAAGAGAGAAAGAGAGAGAGGGAGAGGGAGAGAGAGAGACAGAGAGAGAGAGAGAGA
>NW_027187281.1:4919123-4960601 GCF_028583685.1 Petaurus breviceps papuanus | reverse complement strand
AGAGACAGAGAGAGACAGAGAGAGAGAGAGACAGAGAGACAGAGAGACAGAGAGAGTGCTAGACAATGAAGCTTCATTTTGACCTGTTTGAAAAGTCAAGGATTTAGCTAAAAAACTGACTATGCATTTAGTTGAGTTCTTCAGTTGTAAGATTATAAGGTTAAGGTGAGACATTTGCCTGTTTTCAATTTTCAGTGACTGAACTACCATTACATTAAATAGTGTTGTTCATTCATTTTTTAGTCATGTCTGACTCTTCACGACCCCATCTGGGTTTTCCTTTGGCCAAGATACCATGTTTGCCATTTCTTTCTTCAGCTCATTTTACATATTAGGGAACTGAAGCAAAAGGAAGTTAAGTGACTTGGCTGAGGTCACACAGCTAATAAGTGTCTGAGGCCATATTTAAACTCAGGTCTTCCTGACTTTGGGCCTGGGGCTCTATCCACTGCATCATCTAGCTGCATTCAATTAAAAATGGATGACTGTCTAAAATGACACTCTGGTCTCAGCATTGGAAACAAGCACACCTTATATGACTGACGACAATTCCAGAGTTAGAAATGTAACAAGGGTCATATTGCAAAAACCAAATTCTGAGACAAGAGGAAGGGACTTTGTCCTTAGAATGATTATTAACACCATTGTTACCAGAAGGAGAGGGAAATGTAGCCCAATAGCTCCTAAGCAGGAACTTGCCCCTTTCAGATGACAGATAAGGAGCTTAAGTGGCTCCTACATATCTTGGGTTGTCATTACAGCATTAGAACACAAAGTGTGATTGTGTCATAGTAGCCCACATGGGGCTGACCACTTTTTTTATTCACTATGTGTTTTGAGGAGTGACTTTGCCTTTTCATTTTATGACTCAAATGACATAATGACAGTAAATGACAAATCTGAGGGTGGCCTTATACTGCCTTCTACAGGCAGAAGCTTGCTGTGACATGACCTTAGAACAAAATTCCCAAATCATGACAAATTTCCATAGTCTCTGTTTATCAATAATCAATACTTTGTCCAAAAAAAAATACTATACTCCATTGGACTTCACAGGGACCTCCTATAATTGTTCATTATCTTATGATTTTCCTTTGTTTTTCTCATCATTTGGTCTTTATGCTCCCAATCACAAACTTAGACATGTGACCCTGATTTTTGACTATATCCTTTGCATGATGACTTATCTAGGGTGCTCTTGATCTTGTGCTGTGCCATGACTCTACCATATGGGCTCATCTGCAAAACACCTACCCATAAACCCACGTCTGTACATTGTGGTTTGTCCATCCCAGAGATCTGACTTGTGGATTGAATTTCCCTATCACAAGAAATTGATGTCTAGCTCAAGCAAACGCAAGCCCTCAGGGATCTTCAAAAGGAAACTAATATGTTCCCTGGGGCAGTGTATCTGTCCAGAAAGTCAAAACCTCTCCACTTTGAAAAGTTCTCTAGGCACTGTGAGTAGGATTGCACATTCCCAACCTCAAACACAGATCCTTGCTTTCTCTGGCAGTGACATATATCATTCATATATATATGACATATACCCTCTTTACTGAGACAGAATAGTGTCAAGATTAGTTAGATAGAGTCTGAAATAGTTAGATAGAGTCTGAAATTAGTTAGATAGAGTCTGGCCCTATAAAGTTTTCTCTTACCTTGACCTATTTTTCTATCAACTTGTTTACCTGAAGCAAATTCACAAACCAGAAGGAATGGCTCTGCCCCTTCAGTGAAGTGTTGGTATCTCCTGGGTAGTTTCATAAACAGAAATACATCTCTTTGTATAGACGAAAAAGCTACTTGACTGCATTTTATAACACTTTATTGGTTACCGTGGCATGACATACACAAACCATATCTATTGAGACAGATGGCTAAGGAATAGAAAAAAGAGATTTGTTTATGCCTTGAAGTACATTTAAAAAAGCAGTTCTTATTTATGACCCCTTGGCTCCTCACTCCAGTACTTTTTTTTCTGGGTAGATATTTGTTGGGTACAACAAAGAAATGGAGTATGCAAAATATAAAGGCTTTTTTGAAAAAGAAAAGTGGTGGTCTTTTAATGGTTTGTAAAAATAAGTTCTTTTCATACTCACTCTAATTGCTTACAGAGACACTTGCTGGGGACTAAAGAGCATAGAAATGATCATTTGCCACATTCAGATGCCAACACAGTCAGCAAGACAACACTCAACTGTTAAGGAGGTGTCTGAACACAAGGAGAACATTGGGAGGAATATGATTAGATCATTGTTTTTCAATATCCTATATGAAAATGCTATTCATGAAAAAAAGTTAATTAATAGATCCAACATGGTCATCATACGTTGCAAAAGGGCATTTCTTAATCCCTTGCAAAAAAAAGATGTCTATTTTTTACACGTGCATAAAGATAACAATAAGGATGTCAGAAATTCATAAGATATCAGAAATTGGATTGTGGTTTTGCAAAAAAAAAGAGAGAGAGAACTTAAGTTTTCTTCTAATACGGTAGAATGATGGTATTGGTGAATAAAGGATAAAAAAGTTTGTGATGAAAGAGGAGTTTTCACTCTGCATCTTTTGTTTTTTATTTGCTTTTTGGAGGGGGAAGGGTAGGGCAATTGGGGTCAAGTGATTTGCCCAAGGTCACACGGCTAGGTGTGTATGTGTGTGTGTGTGTGTGTGTGTGTTAAGTGTCTGAGGCCAGATTTGAACTCCTGACTCCAGGGCTGGTGTTCTATTCACTGTACCACCAAGTCTCCTAGTTACTCTGCATCTTATAATAATGTTAATTTTTATATACAACACTTCATAATAACATCGTTATTTCTTTTAGCCATTCTCTCACTGGAGTTTCACAATAGCCTTGTAAGGTTTTTGCAAATATTGTGCATGAATGATCCCATTTCTAAAGGTAAGAAGACTGACACACATGAAGTAGCAATGTCTTTCTCAGGGCAGCACAGCTAGGAAGTGACAAAGGTAGGACTCTACCCTATACCTCCATTGTTTGTATTTATCACCCCAATACCTAACCTAGAACTCAGTTCATAGTAAGCTCTTATTAGATGCTTGTTAACTGCTTGATGATTGATAGTGACCCCAAGTCCAATGTCCTTTCTTCTATTTTATGCATAAATATCTGAATGCCACAAACAACACCATTCATCATGGTCTTATGTTTTCAATTGGTATAACCTAAGAATGACTCACATTTTGAACCTGGGATTTGGGTGCTCAGAATTCTAGAAAATTTAGTGACATAATTTCAGAAAATATCTCCTTATGCATACTAAACACAGCATGCTTCAATATGGAACATAAGGGAACATGTGTGCCATATCACGGGACATCTGGCAGTGAACCATATCCAGAGATACTTGTAGGTTTTTATATTTACAAGTAATAATTCTAAAATTCAAGGCTGTTTTCCTATAGCAGTCACCACTATTACTGTAATTAAATATTATACATGCTTGGGCTATATATGACAGTTTATTGCAACAGCATCAGCCCCTATCCTTGTGGAACCTATAATCTAAAATGTGTAAAGTAATAATAACAACTTATATTTACATGACACTTTGTAGACACAAAGTGCTCTCACAGCCAGAAGTTCATTTGATCTTCCAAAAAAAAGTCTGTAAGGAAGGTAAAACTGTTATCTCCAATGTATAAATGAGGAAACAGTCTCATGGAGGGAAAGTGACTTGTTCAGAGGCACTACTAGTAAATGAATGAATCAGGACTAGGTCAAGGTCTCCTGGATCCACAACCCATGCTCTCTCCACTTCATCATACCACCTCACAGAAATAAAAATAAGCCAAGCCAAATTGTTTCTATTTTAATACTTAGAAATATTGTATATGTATATTTTTAAAATTCAATGGGTTTGTGTTCTCCTTTCCCATTCCTTGGGTAGTAGTAAAATGCGCTGAAAAGTACCCTTGATTAGTGGTTATTCTCTCCTCTCAATAGGTCTAACAGTGGGTAGCAATTAGTAGAATTCAGCATAACGCTAATGCCTCATCAGTGAGATGATGAGTGCAAAGTGTGCACCTCCTAGTTCTTAATTAAACAGGGGAATAAAGAAAAATCACACAGATTTGCTTGAAAAGAGCCATCTAATAAACTTATGTGTAGGTGCACACTTGGCATGGTGATTTTAATGTCTCCACTGCAAAAGAATTGGGACCATTTTGTCATTTTCCCCATAATTTATTTCAATCCAATTAGTTATAGAACCACACAATTTCAGAGTTAGAAGAAACCTTTGTTACACATTTGTCTAGTCAGACTTCTACCTGAAGCATGAAATTCCTCTGTGGTGTCCATTATAAGTGATCATGCAAGTTCCTGAAGATTTTAAATCTTGGTCAAGCTGCTTTCTTCCAAAGCATCCTGTTCTGTATAGACAGCTTTGGTTGTTAAGATTCTTTTCCTTTATGCTGAATCCCTCAGTAATTTCATTTCATTGGGACTTTTAATGGTCTTAGAGTAAGTTAAAAATATTTTATTCTTTAAAAAAATCTTATTTTTAGTGATTTCTTTTGTTTTATACAACATTTATTTGTGAATATACCCACTACAAGTTTTACCTTTGGCACATTTGTCAATTTACTAGGTAGGAGGTGAAATCTTCAAGCTATTTGGATTTGCATTTCTCTTACTATTAGCAGTTTGGACTGGTCTTTCACAGGGTTCTTAATAGTTTACAATCCTTTTAAAAAACTTTTCATTCTTATCATTTTATCACTTATCTATTGGGAATGGCTCTTTGTGTATATTTATTTCTAAGAAGCTTATAAAAGATATTTGAGGCAAAGAATGTTTCCCCAAATAATAGTTTCTCTATCTTTATTGCAATGATTTTCATTTAAACTTTTAAAATTTAATGTATTTGAAATTGTGTGTGTGGGAGGGGAGAGAGGGAGAGAAAGAGAGACAGACAGATAGACAGAGAGAGACGGAGGCAGACAAAGACAGAGAGACAGAGAGAGAAAGAGACAGAGACAGAGACACAGAGAGTGAGAGACAGAAAGAGAGAGACACACACAGAGAGAGACAGAGATACAGCGAGAACGCTAGCACTTATATGGCACTTTAAGATTTACAAAGCACTTTACAAATGTTATCTCCTTTTATCCTTACAACTATCCTAGGAAATAGGTATTATAATTATCCTCATTTTACAAATGAGATGACTGAGGCAGATCAAGGTCAAGTGTCTTGCTCAGGGTCACACAGCTAGCAAGTGAATGAGACTGGATTTGAACTCAGGTTATTCAGGATTTGAATCCAGATTACACAATCCACTGTACCACCTAGTTGCCTCAAGGACTATGTTGCTAATCATTTTTGTGCTGTTTCTAACAAGAAACCCTTCTGTTCATGTTTTATCTTTTGTAATTGTTCTATATCTTATTTAGTTAAGAAATATTCCTCTAACCATAGTTGTTCAGCATTTATTTTTATGAAGGATTTGAACAAAACATCGATGCAATGTTTTTCATTTATAGATGACACTAAAGTGGGAAGGATAGATAATACAAAAGATAATAAAATTGGAGTGTGAAAATACCTACAGTGACTATATGCTTCAATAATTTTATATATTCATATCCTAATCATGTGGCTATTCCTTCCAACAGGACAGATCACAAGCAGGATGGACCTTTTAATTCGGTGTAATTCTCATTAGTGAGTTCCCATAAATATTCTCTAAATTATCTACCCAATATATGGGTGTTCTTTCTCTAAGGACTTTTAATATTTCATGGATACCATTAAAATGCCCAAGGAAGAACAGAATGTTCTTTCATTATCTCTCACCCTCCAAGAGGTTTACTTTATTTTTGTAGCATACATTTTCAGCTAACAGTGACTCATTCACAAACATTTACTAAGTGCATACTGTACGCCTAATTCTTGGGATACAAAGGGGAAAAACAAGTCCTTACTTTTAAGTAGTAAACCTTCTAAAGTATAAGACATCATGTCAATGTTTAGATATATAGAAGGTATATAGAGAGCAAATTTAGGTAACCTAAAAGGGGAAGGCATTAGCAGTTGGGGGAAGCAAGAACATCCTCCTAAGAAAGGTTAAATTTGACCTGAATCTTGGAGGAAATCAAGGAAATTAAGATGCAGTGATGAAGGGCAGACAATTCTGGCCATGGGAAATAACTTGCACAAAGAGTTGAGATAGGAGTTCAGTAAGCATTAGTCCGATTTCGGTCAATAATCATTTATTAAGTGCCTACTATGTGCCAGGCGCAGTGCTAAACACTTAGGATGTAAAAAGAAGCAAAAGGCAAATTCTTGCACTCGAGTTGCTAACAACCATGAGAGAACGTGTCATGTTTGAGAAACTGCAAGTAAGCCAGTGTAGCTGCCTCTACACAGTGGAGTGTGTAATGCAAGATATAAAAAGATTGGAGAGGTAGGAAGTGCTTATTTTATTTGTTGCTCAGTTTTTTCAATCAGGTATGATTCTTTATGACCCCATTGGGGGTTTTCTTGACAAAGATACTGAACTAGTTTGCCATTTGCTTCTCCAACTTATTTTACAGAAGAGGAAACTGAGGCAAAAAGGTTGAGTGACCTGCCCAGGGTTACATAGCTAGTAAGAGTTTGAGGTCACATTTGAGTTCAGGTCTTCCCATCTCCAGGCCCTGCAACTAGAGGACCTAGCTGCCCTAGAAAGTGATCACAAAGAGGTCTAAATACCAAATAAAAGAGCTGATCTATCACCCTGGAAGTAATAGGGGGCCACTGGAGTTCATTGAGCAGAAGTGTGACATGGTCAGACTACGGCTTTAGAAAAATCATCTTAACAGTTGAGTGAAGGATGGAATGGAGGAGAAGAGAACTGAAGGAGGGAAACCAATTAAAGGGCAGTTATTATAATCCAGGTAAGAGGTTATAAAGCCCTGAATTAGGCTGTGTGAATGGAGAGAAGGCATATACAAAAGATGTTGTGACCAGAAATGACAAGATATGATAACGGATTGGATATGTTGGGTAAGTGAGAATTAAAAGTCAAGGCTGATATGGAGGTAAGGGCCTGGGTGACTGGGAGGGTGGTGGTGTCCTCAACAGTGATATGGATAGATAGGAGAGGGCTTTTCAAGAAAAGGGAATGAGTTTTATTTTTGACATGTTCAGTTTGAGATCTCTTATGGGGCAAAATTTGAGATATCCAGTTAGTGTAAGATTTATAAATCCAGGAGTTATCTGTATACAGACAGTAACTGGACGCACAGAAGTTGGTGAGATCATCAAGTGATATACAGAGCCAAAAGAGGGGGAAAAGAACAGAACCTTGGGGGACATCCAGAAGGTGAGAGTACAATCTGACTGAAGAACCAGCAAAGGAGACTGAGAAATAGTGGATGGGAAAAAAGATAAGAACCAGTAGAAAAGAGCAGAGTAACAAAAGCCCTGAGAGGAGAGAATATCTGGAAGTAGGTGATTGACAGTGTCAAATGATGTAGAAGTCAAGTCGGATCACAACTGAGAAAAGTTTATTATACTATGCAATTGAAAAATCATTTGGTATCTTTGGAGAGGTCAGTTTCGGTTAAATGATGAGGTCAGAGGTCATATTGCAGAGAAACTTTAAAAGAGAATTAGTGTACAAGTGGAGGAAGCAAATGTAGATAAATTTCTCAAGGAGTTTAGCCAAGAAGGAGAAGATGGTCTATATGAAAGGTGTTGACTTTTTTTTAAAGTATGGGAAAGACTTGAATATGTTATATAGATAGCATTATATAGGGAGAGAGTAAAGATAAAAGTGCTCATTGGGATGATAATGGGACCAATTTTATGGAGAAGCCAAGAATGGGATGGGATGAAGGGTGTATGTAGAAGGGATTTCCTTGGCAGGAGTATGTAAGTAAATGTGATAAGGGTACCTTATCAAAGATAAAAGGTAAGGAGACAGAGGAAGGTGTCTGAATGGTGTGAGATGGGGAGGAGAGGATAAGGAGGAGTTCTTTGGAAATAGCGATATCTTTATGTTACTAATTATCAAGTTTTGATATTTAGCAATGCCTTTGTATGCCCTCCATGTCTTTCTACATTGCCCTTTAAACCACCTCAAACAATGATTATTCAGATTGAAGTGCAACATTATTTTAATATTTACAAGGTAATAAGGAGAATGTAATTATATTAAGGATCTGTGATTTCACTGTTGAGAGAAGTCTCTCCACCAATGCATAAGGCAATCGTGTCTAATTTATTTTCTTAAAGAGTTGTCTGACTTGCAGAGAGGTTAAGTAACTTGTCCATAAAAAAAAGAAACAAGAAATCTGGGTTCAAGTTCCTACTATGTCATTCATTAGCTCTGTGACCATGCACAAGCTACTTACAGTAACTTCTCCTAACCACAATTTTCTTACCTGAAAAACAGGAATAATTATAATTGTACTATCTAAATCAAGGAATTGTTATGAGGAAAGGACTTTGTCATTTTTGACATGGTAGAAAAATTTGAATTATTAAAATTTTGTTTAGTTTTTTAAAAAACAGGTAATACACGTCAAAAAGGGATTTGAATTAGAGTATTCCAGTCTAGTGTCCTACTCATCACAAGTCTTGTCAGGAAAATATTGAAAATAAAAAGGAAATCTCTCCACTTAGCACCCACCCAGAAACACCTGGCCGTGTAACCTTGAGCAAGTTACTTAACCCCAATTGCTTAGGGGCAGCCAAGTGGCTCAGCAAGTAAGAGCACTGGCTCCAGTGTCAGGATGACCTGGGGATCAAATCTGGGCTCAGATACTCAGCACCACACCCAGAAATAACTGGCCATGTAACCTTGAGCAAGTTACTTAACCCCGATTGCTTTTAAAAAAAAAATGAAATCTCTTTTCCACTTGTACTTTGCAGTAGGGATTCCTCTTTAGGAATGTTTAGCTAGCATGTTTATCTCCCTACATATATCTCACTTCATATTGCTTATGCTCAATGAAAGAATCTTGTATCATATTAACACATACATAGGAATCATCTTGCTTGGAGAAACAGTTTTAAAGCTACATTTTGTTCTAATGAACAAAGCACGTCAGATCAGCAAAGCTAACCCAGATAGATCTAAATTACATTGTGGGCCTGTACCCACTCAAAATATAGCTTATAAGCCACTAACAATGTTTTGTCTTTATTGTTTTACTTTACTTGACTAACTAGTTCAAAGAAAAGGTATTTAACATAATATTCTTCTTAGAAAACATAGCAATAGTAGTTCCTTGAATAATCCTGGGATGTATTCTTCCACAAACACATATACTTCAATAGGAAGACTGGAAACATAAGGAGGTCATATATGAGATGTGTATGTATGGAATATGGATCAAAATGTCAAGCATCTGGAGTGGTACACATGTAGAGGACATTTGTGACCAAGGAATGCACACCAAAAGGTAATTCAACAGGAAACCTATGTCATCTAGGAGTGTCATTTTGCTGCTTTTGCAAACCTGCTTCTGTGTGATTGTTGCCACTTGTTGCCACTAATTCATTGTATGTACAAAAATATCATACACATACACATATATGTATAAAAATGAAACATATTACCTATTGATATAAATCTTGTATCTCTAAATATACATACATTTTATATATCTACACATATACTACATATGTGTTTTGTGTGTGTCTGTACATCTATATATTATCAAAGTAGATTTTCATATTGAACAGCAAACCTCCCAGAATTTGACATGTTACTTACAAATAGGATTATTCATAATCAATTTTTAAAAGTTCAGCAGAATCATATATTCTCTATGTTTAATCAAATATATGACTTCAAAGTTGATATATAATAGCATATTGCTGGTGAAAGTTTGCCTGTTCCCATCTTATAATTTCATGAAGGATATGTTTGACATGCACATTTAGAGATTTCATGAAGATTATAGTCAAAGAGATGAGAAAGTCATTATGATTTAGTAAGCACTGGTATATCTCAGTTGCCTTTTTTGATTAAAAATACTTTCTATGATTTTTTTCCTATTGCTTCACATCTTTGTTTCATATGTTGCCACAAATTGAACAAGAAAAGAATAGGTTAAATTGTTTTAGGTAAATTGCAAAATTCATTGAATAATCCTGACATTCTCCCAGAAACAAAGTCCCATCTTTTTAAATACCCATCTCAAGTGTTGCTGAATGGCTGTGAGTCACAAAACACAAGAGTCATCGAAGGTATAAATTGAGGATCACTCAAAGGGCAATAAGGAGGTCACATGGTGGATTGAGCAGGATGGAACATGTTGCAAACAAAGAATTATAAAAGAGAAGTGGTCTAAGGAATGTCATCAAAGGAACATAAGAGCAAAATGAAAGATAGCTGATCACATTGGGAAAATGAGGGCACAGCCCATGTGCTTTATGATTATCCTTATAATTTCAGACTAATGCTAGGAATTACCCAGCATACTGAATAGATACCCTGTGGTGAACTTATGTGTGGACAGGTACAAGAGATGCATGACATGGGGGGCATAGACAGGTCATGAGCTGTATTCCTGAGGGATTGCCCACGAGTGAGTTTACAAGGCATCTTGAGTCTGTTGTCTTCCTCTTTTCCATGTCTGGAAATATGGAGTCTTTGATGCTTTTGAAATGACTTTTTCAGTGTGAACTTCTCCTTTATATACTTTGGATAGTCTAGCTGCTCTACTTGATTGTATTTTTTTAAGGGTCATTTCCATATCCTCTTAAACAGCTCATTGAAGATTGAGTACAAAGATTGTGCTTCCACTGCCATCAATGAGGGAAATATATTGCTATGAAAATAGGATACAGCAACTAATTTCTTGAAGGAAGCATTTTTCTTCTATCTTAAGAGTTATTATTTGAAAAGGGATTGAATTTTTTTTATTAGCCCCAAAGGGCAGAATTGGGACTAATGAGGGAAACTCAGGGAAGTAGATTTTGGGGTAAGGTAAGGAAAAAAGTCTAAAGCAATTACAGCTATTTTCAAAAATGTAATGGGTCTCTTTGGGCTGAAGTTAGTTCCCCATTACTAAAGGTCTTCAATCAAAAGTTGAATAATTGATTGTCATGGGTATTGTAAATAAGATTCATCATTTGAATAAACAGACTAGATGACCCTCTATAATCCCTTCTAATGAAAAAATTATGTGATTTTATAATTCTAGGTCTTTCTGTAGGATGAAGAGTAATAAATCTAAACCTCCTTCTACATGGTAACTCTTCAAGCATTGGAAGATTATGATCATGTCTTCTCTAACCTATAGGATCACAAATTTAGAACTGGAAGAGATCATGGAGACCATCTTAGTCCAACTGCTTCATTTTTTTTAAGCAATAAGGGTTAAGTAACTTGCTCAATGTTACACAGCCAGTTATTTCTGGGTGTGGTGCTAAGTATCTGAGCCTGGATTTGATCCCCAGGTCATCCCAACACTGGAGCTGGTGCTTTTGCTCACTGTGCTACCTGGCTGCCGCAACTGCTTCATTTTACAGATGCTAAAGTCATCCAGGTAGTAAGGAGCAGAGCTCACATGTGGACCTACATCTTCTGCCTCCCGATGAAATACTCTTTCTGCTGTACCACTCCGTCACCCAAAGATGGTTTCTCTCATTTGATGAAAAATTAGCAAAAATTATGGATCCTAATGAATATCTGGAAATACCTAAGCAGTAGGGGAACAATGATTAACAATTACTATATATTTGTAAACTGCTAATCATTCCAGACCAACATGATAAACCGCCCCTCACTACTCCAAGTGAGTAAGTTAGATGTCAATGTATTCTCTACTGTCCATTTGGCCTTTGATTAAATATTTGGCATTATGCCCCCTGATGTTCTACTTAAAAAATAAAGTCAGCATGGGTATAAAAACATCATCAAGATAGAAAAGTGGCTAAATGAATAGAAATAATGGAGAATGACAAGTGTCCACCTATACAGAAGGAAGGTAACCATCAAGCAAGAAAGATAGCTTGTTGAGAAGAGTTGTATTGAATATAAAGAAGACACAATAAGAAGGGGGGGAAGAGGACATAAAAAGGATAGTATGTTTTCAGAAATGTACAATGAATAAATCTGCTCTATTCAAAGTGACTGTTAATCTCTTCACCTACCAAAGAGGTGAAGTGGAATCATGCAGAAAGTATAAAAAAGCTTGACTGCCATTTTAAAGGATCATTCATTTATTCTACAAACTTTCTGCAGTGCCTCAGTGCCTGCCCTCACAACTGAGATCCTTGCCTCAAATTTTGCAGAAATCTTTGAGCCCATTATTTGTGACTTCCCTTCTCTCCCCTCTTTCTTTTCTCCTATCATTCAGATGCATTTTGCCACCATCTCCTAGTTCACCTCTGTCTCATATGATAAAATGCCTTTACTCTTTCCCACAACTATGCAGTCTATTGGTTCAACCCATCCCATTCTATCCCATCTTCTCCATCAGAAGGTGAACTTCTAGAGAATATGGACTCTCTAGCATAGATTTTTTTTATTCCCAGTATTTAGTGTAGTGTCTGGCTCATAATAAGCAAATGATAAATGACTGTTGCTGGTAATGAGCTGGGTGGAGATTTTGTTGGTGGTGGTGTTGATTAATAATGGTAGTGATAATGATGATGATGACCTTCATGCTAGTAACTATAATAAAAAGTACCAGGTGGTACAGTGGATAAAATGTTGGGCTTAAAGTCAGAAAGATCTGAATTCAAATGCTATCTCAGATATTTAATAGCTGTGTAACCATAGTCAAGTCCATTAATTTATTTCTACTTCAATTTCCTCAACTGTAAAATGGGGATCTCTTAGAGATGTTGTGTGGGTCAAATGAGTAAATGTACATGAAGTGTTTTCTAAGCCATAAAGCCCTATAAATGATAAAAAAAAATAGCAAATTCCATTTATTTGCATAAATGCTATTGGCTTGCTGATTGTTTCACAAACAATACACTTACTCTCTGAGCTCTAGGCATTTTCTCTGACTTTCCTTCATGCCTGAAATATTCTCTCTCCTCAACACTGCCTATTGATCTCCCTGGCTTCTTTAAGGTCCAGTTAAAATCCAGTCTTGTACAGGAAGCCTTTCCCAACTTAGAGAAAGTTGGGAAAATACTTATCCATATAAATGCTATTTGTTCTTTTTATCATTATTTTCCTAAAACAAGTGCCAAGTGGTTATGGAATTTAAATGGAAGAAGAGATTCCTTCTGCCTGGGAGGGGAGAAGGAATCTCATAAGGCTTTACAGAGGAAGTCACAATTGAAATAAGTTAAAACTTCAATAAGGGCAGCTAGGTGATTCAGAGGATAGAGTGCTGGGTCTGGACTCAGGAAGAACTGAGTTCAAATTTGGCCTCACACACTTAATAGCTATGGAACCCTGGGCAAGTCACTTAACCTCTATTTGTCTCAATCCACTGGAGAAGGAAATGACAAACTATTCCAATATCTTTGCCAAGAAAACCCCATGGATATTATGATCCAAAGAGTCACAACTGAATAACAATGACAAAGATTTCAATAAGGGGAAAAGGTTAGAACTGAAGGTGCCACACATCTCAGGCATTACCCCAAAGTGTTAGCAAAGGGTTTTTGAAAGAATAGTATTAATGCCATATAGAAATAATATCCTTTTTTTTCCTATTTTCAAAGAATTCTATAGTTCATTTGATTCTCCAAAATGTCCTGTGAGATAAAGGTATCCTTAACCCTTCTTTACTGACACTACCCAGAGCAGGGAACATGACAGAGAAGTGGACCTTGAGTTAAAGCACCTAGAGTAGAATCATGACTGACTTGCTAATTGTGTGACCTTGAGCCATCACCTTGAGCACCTGCCTGGTGCTTCAGCTTCTTTTTCCAGAAAATAAAGGAGTTCAAGTAGATAATTCATCCTATCCCAAATAACTCTGTGGCTGTGATCCTGTGATTTTACAACTTGTCGAAAGTCATAGAGTGACTAAGGAGCAAAGCAAAGAGTAAAACCAAAGTCTTCTAACTCCTAGCCTCATGCTATGGTCACTAGACTAGCCAGCACCACTATTTCTGTGGAGCATAGCATATAGAAAAAAATGAAAGCTTGGGATCAGATTAAGGAGGGTGATGAATACCATGCTAAGAAGTTCATACTCTATTAAATTAAATAATTAATTTTTTTAAAGTTTCATTGAGCTTTATTTTTAAAATTACTTAAATTAAATTTTAAAATTTAATAATAAAATAATAAATTAAAATAAACTAAATAGAACACTTCTTAAAATTAAATTAAATAATTAATTGAAAATTATAGTTGATTAAATATTAAATAAAATAATTAAACAAATTGTTATTAAATGCTTACTATAAATAATTTGGTCAAGTCGAGTATGACTGTCAAATGTCCTGTTGAAATACAGATGTACTATGTCTAGGTTTAGGAGTAATTAGGGGATATAGTGAATAGAGCCCTGGGTTTGGAGTCAGGAAGAATTCAAATCAAATTCAGTTTCAGACCTTTACTGCATACATGACATTGGGTAAATTGTCTAGCCTTGGTTTCTTCAATTCTAAAATTGGGGTGCTAATAGCACCACCTACCAGGGTTATTTTGAGGATCAATGAGATAACATTAGTAAAGTTTTTAGTAAAATGCTTGGCAGATAGTAAACACTTTTTAAAAAGCCTTCCTTTCTTCCTACCTATCTTCCTTCCTTCCTCCTTCCTTTCTTCCTTTCTTCCTTTCTTTCTTTCTTTCTTTCTTTCTTTCTTTCTTTCTTTCTTTCTTTCTTTCTTTCTTTCTTTCTTTCTTTCTTTCTTTCTTTCTTTCTTTCTTTCTTTCTTTCTTTCTTTCTTCCTCTCCCTTCTTCCTTCCTTTCCTCTTCTTTCCCTCCTTTCTAAACCTGATCCATAGTTAAGTAACCCTATAAAAAAGAAAACTGGTGAATTTGGCATAACTTGACAAACATACTGACTTACTGATTCCTGTTTGAAATTTTACAAGCTATCACATTAATAACACATTCTAGAGATTCTCTGGGATATCAAACAAATGTGTTGTTTGAAGAACACAATTTGTGCTTTTTTGAAAGTTAGGACAGCACTTACCTGGCTCCAGAATATTGGCACCTCTCCCATTTCCCATGATTTTTTCACAAAACATCACTGTGAGTAGCTCAGAAATTGCTTTGCAAAATTATTTCATTTCCCTGGGGATGATTTCCAGCTCCTCATTTTATAGCTCTTAATAGATCATATTGTAATAGCTGAGGCTGAAGAATTTATCACCTGTAGCTAATGTGGTGATGAGTCACTTTGAATATAGCCAGGTTGGATCTCAGAAAATAAACACATTCACCAGGCTCATATTACAAACCTTTAGGGTGGAACTCAAGAGAATGTGGGGCCACTGGTATAGCCTCTGAGAACCTAGCATCACATCCATGCCACAATGAGGCCTCTTTTGTTAGTGGGGATCTCTGGTTCCAAATTCCTTAATTCCATTAAAGAAGACTAAAATAAAATGAAGTTTTGTGTTTGTGTTTGTTTTTGTTTTGCAGGGGTCTTGACTCTTCCATTACACTGCTGACTTCATATTAAGTTTGGTGCCCATTAAAATTGCCAATTCTTTTTCATATACTATTCATCTAGCTTATCATTTCCATACATATGTAATAGCTCCTTAAAAGCAGTTGCTGTTGTTATGATGATTATATTTGGCATTTACCTATAGAACTTCAGTTAACTGAGGCTGTGGAATGGTACAGTGAATTGAGTGAAATAAGGAGAACTGGAGGGTATTCGAATTATGATACTAGCTTTGTGACAATGAGCAAGTCATTTTATGTCAGCTAGAATTTCCTTATCTGTAAAATAGGGGTTATAATTGCACTTACCTCTCAGTGTTTGAGAAAAGATCAAATGATATAAAGTAGAGATATTGTTGAGTGACACAGCTATTAAGTACCTATAGGCAGGATTTGAACCAAGGTCTTTCTTGATGAAAAATAATAAATAATAATAATAATAGCAATTTTTTACCTTACAAACATCTCATTGGATTTTCATAATAATCTTAGGAGGTAGGTGCTATTATTATAATCATTTTACAAATAAGGATATTAAGGCAGACAGAGGTCTCCCCAGTTCTCCTTTAAAGCAGTGACTGTGTTTTTCATCTTTTTGTATCTCCAGTGCCTAGCACAGTGAATGGCATGTTGTAGGTGCTTAATAAATGTTGATTTATTTGATTGATTGACAGAGATTAAGTGATGTTCTCAGTGTTACACAGCTAGTAAGTGCCTGAATTCCAAGTCCATTGCTATCCACTGTACCACCAAGCTACTTTCTGACTCCATGTAAAACATTCTATCTACTATACCACATTTTCACTTAATCCTAATAAAATCTAATTACAGGCATACTTTGACAAGCAAATCTTTTAGTGTGTCCCTAGGTGTCAAGGTATAAATACACTAAAAGTCATTGAAATATACAATCTTTGAGAGGCCAACTGACTTCATCTTATGAACACTGACTTCATTTTTTTTAACAAGCTCCATTTTGTTGTTTGTAAATCACCTGATTTCAGGGAATTCCACTTAATCTCTTTTCCCCTCCCAACTCAGAAAGTCCCTAATCTTTCCTCCAATAAGAAATCAGATTACCTAATCATACATGTTTATTGTTTTCTTTTAATGTATAAAAGTATGTGTAGAAATTCTATATTTGGGTCCTTGTACCTGCTGAGGGGCCAGGGACCCGGTTTATTTTGCATGCTTTGCTAATAAATCACATAGCTCAGACTTTGTTTCCTCAGGTACTATGAAATCTCTTGCAACAAATTCAAAGGCCTTTTAAAAGGACATTCTGAAAAAAGCAATTGCTCATTAGCTTTAAGAGTCATGGTGCTTTTTGTTTCTCTGCTGGAAAAGGAAACAACTGATAGTGAGATAATTAAGGAGGCTATTGTAAAAAATAAAGTGGAATTATCCAGAGGGTTTCCATTTAGTGATTTGATCATACCTTGACTTGTTGCTTAATGATATAAGCAGCATATTGTGCTGACCTGAAGAGAAATGTATTAGAATGCGGGGTGGGGGGGGGAGGGGGCACAGTATAGTATAGTGAAAACAGATATGGCTCTGAAGTCTGAGGACTTGAGTTCAAACTCTACTGGTTAAATTTACCACTATTGTGACCTTGGGCAACTCATTTAACCTCTTTGGCTTCAATTTCCCTATCTGTAAAGTGAGGAGTTGGATCAAATGGTCTTTGAAGTTCTTTTCAGCTCCAGGCCTATGATTTTCTAGTTTCATTTGGAAAACATCATAATTTGAATAATAGAAACAATATAAATAATCCATCTAGCTGGTAATGGACAATACTCTACTTTCCAGCTGGGTTGACCCCAGAGCTTCCTTCTAATAGTTTTAAAAGAGTTGCTAGACCACAAGAAAAAAAAATAACTTGGTTAAAAGTTGACAGAGCTCAATTTTTCCATATTTGTTTTAAACTTTGACTCCAAATAGATGTCCTTTTTCCTTCTTCTCCATGGCTACAGGATTATCATTCATTCCTCCAAAGGGCTTTTGTAACTGTTCTTTTAACCCATTTCTATAAAGATTTCTATATTTTTTCTATATGTTCCTATAAAAATTTCTATATTTCTATAACCCATTTCAAAGAACTTTTGTACAAACTAGCCTAGTTTCCACTGAGTTTTTTCCAGTACAATCTATGGGAAGTGGGGTAGCCAAGATAACTACATTATTGAGGGCTAATCTTTCATATATGTAAGCAGAAGTTAATCACTCCTTTGAAAAATAGAACTCTGAACCGTAGACTTCATGAATGTAAAGATAGATAGATAGATAGATAGATAGATAGATAGATAGATAGATAGATAGATAGATAGACAGCAGACAGACAGATAGATAGATAGATATTTGTGATGAACTTACAATGCTTTTGTAATGTTTTTGTGTTGAAATACAAACTATATTATAAAGTTCATAGAAAAGTTTTGTCATTATCTTCTTTAAGAGTATAAATCTTCAACAAGGAAAATATACTTATATAACAGACCCAAATCTGTCATCACTTTTCAAGTAAAACACCTAATTAAACCAGTTGGACACTATCCAGGGTAACTATTTCCTCATGTGTTTTTTCTAGCTGAAGTCAATGGCCTTGGTAAATTCTTGTCTGAGGTGCTGTGGTTTTGTGACATAGAAACTGTTCCTTTAGAGTGCCTAAAGGACTAGTAAGACAGTAATGTGCCATTTGGTAAATTTCTATAGCAGATCATTTGAAATAATGTCATAGAAACTAGAACATTTTCATTCAATTGCCTAAAATGGGCAATTTAATTGTGGAGAAGAAAAAAGGAAAGCACTGGACTATATTAGAAGCCATAATTAGTTTGGGCAAATAATAACTTACACTTATTTTGTACTTCACAGGCATTGTCTTATTTAATTCTCACAATCATGTGAGTTGTTGTCATACACATTTTACAGATGAGGAAACTGAGGTTCAGAGACGTTAATAGTAATAGCTAGCAATTATATAGTGCTGCAAAGTTTGCTATTTGCTTTAACGTGTAACCTTATTTGATTTTCCAAAAAGATAAAAATAACTAGTAAGTTTATAGTGCTTTAATATTTGCAAAGAACTTTATGCATTATTTCATTTGATCCTTACAATTATCCTGTGAATGAGGCATTATTATAATCCCCATTTTACAGATAAGGAAACTGAAGCTGAAAGAGTCTGTGATTTGCCCAGTATCCTGTAGCTAGTAACTACTTGAGACATAAATTGAGCTCACGCCTAACAATCTATCTCCAATGCCAGTTTGAAGCTTCCAAGGGTAATTGACTTCGCTCAAGGTCACAAACAGCTAGCATCTGAAGTTGGATTTGAATTCTTCTACTCCTAACTCTATTCAGTATGCCATGCTGCCTCTAGGTTGAAGGGCATAAAGATGTCCATTAGAGTCCTTAAGGGGTTCACAGTCAATGAAATTAAGATTTAACATCATTGAATTGAATCCTTTTTTAAGTCATATTTTTAAGCATTGAAAAAATATACTTTTTATCTGAGTCAAAACAATGTTTCCTCCTAGAAAAAATACTACTAACAGTCTAATAAGGATACACTCTATGAAGAAAGCTCATTGTCCTTCAACTTAACAGAAGAAAAGTCCCTGAGAGAATGGGATGGATATATTTTGAGTTTGGGAAGTCTGTAGGAGAAAATCTAGAACACTGGTTTTCAAAAGGTGAAATTTTGAATATGTTATGCTATTGCAAATAAGAGAAAATTTATAAACAATTTTAATAAAAATTTTACTTACCTAGAATACATAACATTGTAAGTGTAGCTCTGTCAAAAATAAATGAAAAGACTTGTTGCTCAGACATTTCAATAATGTACAAATTTTCATGAGCCCATTTGGGTGTTCTTGGCAAAGGTACTGGAGTGTTTGGCCATTTCTTTTTCCAGGTAACTTTACAGATGAGGAACTGAGGCAGACAGAGTTAAGTGATTTGCCCAGGGTCACACAGCTAGTAAGTGTCTGAGGCCGGATTGGAACTCAGGTGTTTCTGACACCAGGCCAGGGATTTTATTCACTGTGCCACCTAGCTGCCCATCTTACATATATATGCTAATCTCAAAATATATCAAGTTTGGATTCACAAAGAAATCAAGAAAAAACAGTGTTCTTATTACAGGGAAACTACACAGATCTCCTATAGGGTTGCCAGCCTAAATGTTTAGTGTTCTATACATCCTCATATCAAAAAAGTGGGTCCAAGAGCTAAAAATGTTTGTGAGCCACATGTCTAAAATATAAGGTCCCAGGACCACAGGTTCAGAGCTGGAAAGAAGCTTAGAGATGATACAATCCAACTGCTTCATTTTACAGATGAAGAAACTGATCCAGAGAATTAGGTCCAAGGTCCCACAAACATCGAGACAGAGTCAGCATTCAAATTCAGATATTATGAGTCCAAATCCATTCCAGTGGATTGGCACAGTGCATTTGTAGTGGATTAGAGGAGGGGAGGGAATAGCTTTCACATTAATCGCTTTCATTAATACAGTTATTTGTGGTTATAAAGAGCTTTAATGTACATCATATCATTTAATCCTCATTATAACTCCATAAGGACAGTGAGCACTTGAGGGGGTTTGGTGAGGGATAAGGAAGGGAAGGAAGCACTGAATTTGATTGTAGAGCCACTTAGATACAAAGCTTATCCATCTTTGCCAATACTGTCTTAGGAAAGAACACTGTATTTATGATAAAAAAAATCTGAATTGAAATCTTAGCTCTGCAGATGGCTACCTGTGTTACATTGGGAAAGCCACTTACCTCTCTGCTTTTCAGTTTTTGCAGCTCTAAAATGAGGTAGGACTAGATCATTCCTTTTGGATCTAAATGCTAATATCCTCCTGAAAAGAGAGAGAAACTGAATATTTTACATTTTTAACTTATTGCCACTTATTTAATTTTTAAATGAATAACAGGTACCCAGGACATTTGGGATGCCAGAACATCCTCCCTTCACATTCCCATTACTACAAATTCATTTTAAAAATTAATTGAAATTGAATGGGGCATTCAAATTATGAGTGATTAGCTGCATATTCTTTTCATTCCCAGTATGAACCAAAGTCCTTGGGGACCTGGGCAAGTCATTTAACCATTATCAACGTCACTGTTCTCAGTTTTAAAATGAGGATCAAATGCGAATATTTGTAAAGCACTTAGCATTGTGCTAGGTTCATAGTAAGCGCTCAATAAAAAACGTGTTTCCTTTATTGCTGACTCCAAGGAAAGTTCTTTCCTCACTATCTGGCAATACTTTTCATCGTATATATAAATCAATGAATTGTGTGTGTGTGTGGGTGAAACATTATTATTATTGGGCTAAACACTGAGGATACAAACACAAAAAGAAGACAGTCCCTGCTCTCAAAGGGATTATATTCTTATAGGGAAAAACAACATCTGTTAAGGAGTTGTATCAGAGGGTCATTTTGTACTAGTATGTTACAGGGATCATTATAGGAGTTATGGGACAATTAATAGGCAATTTTTTCCATGGAAGGAGATGGCATTTTAATTATTGTTCCTAGGGCAAGAGGTGAAAATCTGGGAGCTTAAGGAAAGGGGGGAGGCCTAGAAACACAGAAGACTGGCAGAGAAAACTATGATGGGTTTGAGTTTGGCTAGATATGGTGAAGAACTCTAATCGGGAGGGCATAGACAATGTGGGGTAGAGGGTTAGGTTGAAGGAGGATGGCATGTAATAGCATTACCAAGGCATGAACAAGGATTGTTCTGGGATAGGCTAGAGGTGGTGAACTTGTTCTCTTACCCTTATGGAAGAATTTTTGATGACTTTATGATTAAAGGATTAAATATCATTCTACAACGTTGTGGCTTACATATATTCCTGTCCTACTCACAGGAGTGCTCTGGCCTGACTGTCTACTCAAGAACTCAAAGTTCTGCCACAGGAATGTCTTCTAAGCTCTTAAAGAAGAAAAATTGGCCATTTCTGATGTTATCTTGCTGTAGGGATCTGATAACCAGAGCACTACCTTAGAACCTTGCCATCCATGAATCTGTCACCTCTCCCTCTGCCACCACATTAACAGCTTCTCTACAAAGATAAATAGGCAGATTCTGATAATGTACACAATTTTATTCACATTTACAATATGGGCTTGTAGGTCTTCTTTGTTTTGTTTTTGTTTTTTATGTGAGAGAAAGTCATGATGGAAAGCACTGATCTTTATATAGCACTTTAAGGCTCACCAAGTGTTTCACATACATTCTTGTTTCAACATCACATCAGCTCGGTCAAGCAGTCAGTACAAGGAGTGTTATGCTTACTTTATATGCAAGTAAACTGAGGCTGAAAATATTTAAAGGATTAAATCAAGACCCCTGAATTCATAAGCATCACAATGAGGACTCAAAACCAGGTCTTCTGATTCATCTTACAATTCTTGCTCCTGGTAGTGGAAGGTGACAGAAAGATGAAATTCCTGCTCTCTTTCTTTTCCCTTTCTGGGATATATTTAATTATGATATAATAGAAATTTGGCTACTTACTGGTATCCTGAAATTTGTTGAACAAGTATCCTCTCTCAAAAACCTCAGAGATTTTGGATTATTTTGATTTTTTTAGCAGGAGAGTGGACTTGATCCATTCTGGGGGGGAGGGGGGGGTTTAAAGAGACCGAGAGAAAAGATCTCTTAGGAGTATGTATTCTAAGGAGAAGGAACAATGGAGAAGATGGTATTCCTAGCCCTTCCTGAAACTTAGGAAGTTGATCTAGAAAGAAATAGATCCAAAGGGACAACAGATAAAAGAACTGGAAAAGATGCTTGGGGAAAAGAAAAAAAGGAGAAATCGAGGTGGCCCATTGGGCCCAGTGGGGGAGCATCCTGGAAAAAAGACTTGGGCCTGAGATCACTCCCTTCAATGAGTGACATAAATTCCAAAAGGTCTACTCTTTTTCCCAACTTCTGCTTTCTGTGCACTGTAATATATTCTGCATGATATTTTTAACCTGTGTTTTTTGTATCCTGATTTTGCCTCACATGCAAAGAATTTAGAAGTTAGCTAGAAGTCCATGGATTTTAAATTAGGGCACAAAGTTAAACCTCCATCTGAATGCTAGAGATTTTGCTAAGGGCTCTGAGCTATTGTGAGTATATTAAGAACTTTCATCTGATAAAAACTCCACAAAACAGTAGAGAAAGGGATTATGTGGACCCAAGGATCACTTTATTCCTTCTAGACCTAGAGTGAACGATAAAGGTGAAGTTTATAAATTTTTTGATTTCCTAATTTTTTTGCTACTACAAAAAGTGATACTGTGAATATTTTATTGTATATAACCTCCCTTAAGTCTTTTGTCTCCTTGAAGGTCTGACCAGTGGTCAAAGAAAATGAACAACTTTGTAATTTTTCTTACATAATTCCAAACTGTGTTCCAGAATAATTAAAGCAATTCGCAGTTTGACCGATAATATTATGTTTGCCTGTCTTCTCACAATTGCTTCAACATTGATTATTGACATTTTTTACACATTTGCCAACTTTGTGAGTATGAGCTGCAACCACAGACATTTTAATTTGTATTTTTTTCTCTTGGTATTTCTTAAAATTAGTCTGGGTGAAAAGAAGAGCATACAAATATGGAGGAAGGGGTGGGAGAGAGTGAGCATCAGATGAACTTCACTCAATTGAAATAGGGAAGGACTGAGTGCATGTGTGTGTACGTGTGTGTGCACAAGAGCATATTATACAGATTTAGAGATACTGTATTAGATCCATAAGATGTGTAGAATATAAAGATTTTTCCCCATTTCTTCCTCTTACTCTAGGTACATTTATTTGACATACAAAAGGGTTGGTTTTTGGTTTTTTTAGTTTTAAGTAACTGAAATTTTGTATTTTAGAAATTCCTCTATCCGTTTGTTGGTTGAGAAATATACCTTCCCCCCACCCCATAATTGTGAAAGGTATATCCTTCTATTTTATTTTATTTTTTTTAAATAGATGTTCCTTTTTTATATTTAGGGTGTATATCCATTTGGAGCTTTTTTTGTAGTAGATGGAAGATCCTGATTGAAACCTAGCTTCTGCCATCTGCTTTCCAGTTGTCTCTATGGATCTTTCAGAATAGAGACATTCCACTAGTAGTTTGTGTTCTTAGTTTTATTAGAAAAGTTTCCTTCTTTATTTATTGACTTTGGGGTCTTACTTAACTAGTTTGTTCTATTGATTTTTTTTTCTAAAATTCTAAACATGATCAAATAATTGGGATGACTACTGTTTTAAAATGGTAGGATATTTGGATGATTATATGGAATCTTTTGAAATATTTTTCTCAAAAAAATTTTTCAGACTATGGAACATTGATTATTTTCCTTCCCCTCCTGCCCTCCCCCCAATAACTTAATTTTGGTCTTGGGTAGTAGAGCATTTGAAAAAGTGCTGACAAAGCAGATTTCAGAATACTGTTCCAATAATGCCTGATCACTTAGTGTGATTTATTTTCATAACTTTCTCTGCAAATATTATCTTACATATTACATGGTCAGGGAAGGACAAAGTGAACAAGATCATTACACCACTATGCTTAATTAAGCTTTGGAGTTAATGCTCCTTCTAAACTAACTCTAAGAGGGTGTGAATAATGAGATGGCTTTTACCAGTCTGGTATTCTTTTCACTACCAAATTTTTCCCTCATTACCTCTATTTTCTCCTCATCTACTCAATCCTTCACTTCCTTCCATTTAATTTCTGCCTTCACTGACCTACTGCCTTTCTTTGTGTCCCTAGTACTTACCATAGTGCCTGACACAGAGCAGGTACTTAATAAATGCTTATTGGCCTTGACTACAAATTCTCAAGGATATTGCAAAGTTCTCTTAAATATTACAAGACACAGGAAAGTGAATCCGTGTCTGATGAAATACAGAATTCTTCAGACTCCCAAAAGAGAATAGAACTAGAGGAACCTCCAGAATTGTTCAAAAGAAAAATAAAATCCATAAAAGACAACAGAAATGAATTAGTTTTCAATACTAAAATGGATCTGAGATCTCAGTAATTCAAGAATATCCTCTAAGGTTGTCCAGACTGGGCCACTCTTGCCTATGCCCTCCCAGAAGTACAGCACAAGAGGTCCACCCAAAATTCTAAAGGCCTTTCCTCTCTTTCTGCCTACATTGCAAGAGCATCAGTGATGCCTCCTTTGGCTGTTCCCCAGTCATTCTTTGCTCTTGCCATATGACTAGTCCAACCTTTTCTTCTGGGGAATAGAATTCCTTGGTGACTCTCTACAGGTTACATTAAAAAAAAACAATACTGATAACCATCAGAAGAAGAGATATCAATAAAATACATTTTTAAATAGGTCCTTCATATATATTTTCATCTTTGAAAACTCAGGACTTTGCTTTTGTAATAGGTGTATTATGATATCTGTAATTTGTAATAGGTGTATTATGATACCTGTCTGTTTGTTTTTGGCTTTGCCATATATTGGGATGTCATCGTTACCACCCCTAGCTCCAAGCCAAATGAATGGTGCCCAAGTGTTGTGATCTTATTTATGATTTTCACCAAAATAACCATCCTCAATCAGCTTAGCTCCATCTTTGTTTTATTTCCGTTTTAGCAAAATCCTAGTAATCTAACTAGACTCTAGCTCTGACAGTGTTCTCTATAGTTATTAATTGCAACTAGACTCTGTCTTTTTTTTTTACTGGGCAATAGGCATGCACTTGTCACACATGGAACTAAATCCTTAAGCATGCTTTGTATTATTTATTTGGGAAGGGAGGAGGTACATAGACCAATGAATTTTTTCTTTGCAACTCCCAGTGCATAAACTGCTGCTGCTTATACAAATAAAGAGCTTGACCTTAACTTATAGTCTGAAAGAATGCTCTGGTGCGTAGGAGAATTTAAGTGACTTGCTCATGGACAGATAACTACTATGTGTCCAAAGTGGAGATTGAATTCAGGTCTTCCTAACTCTAAGACCAAGTCTTATCTTGCACATCGTAGGTCCTTAAGAAGTGGTTTTAAGTGAATGTATAAAGGATGAATGATTTCAATGACTAAATGAAGACCTGTGTCCCTTCCTTTGAAAAATTATTATCTTGGGGAGGCTAGGAGGCACAGTGAATAGAGCACCGGCCCTGGAGTCAGGAGGACCTGAGTTCAAATCTGACCTCAGACACTTAACACTTACTAGCAGTGTGATGTTAAGCAAGTAACTTAACCCCAATTGCCCCTCCAAAAAAAATAAAAGAAAAATTATCTTATGACAGTGTTCTGAAGTACTCAAGTACTAAAGAAATGTTGTTTTCCATCCTCAAATGTAACCCTCAGGTCAGAAACAGTGATATAATGATTCTTTTTCCTACCAATATTAATGTATTCCACTATTATCATTCTAAAAGTGATAAATAACATTAACACTGGAGTACAACTGATAACTTGACAGCTTTGTTAACTTGACACTGATGATCTTAAAACTGATGAATTTCAGCTGTCAATAACCATCTAACAAAACTGATATTGTGCTGTGAACATTTATGTCAAAGACAAAGAGTGATACATCACAGCTGATACACTTAGTAATTAAATGTTCTGCATCTTAGGCTATTCTGATTAATACATTGTGAAAATAAATGCTTTTGAGTACAGATTTTCATGTAATAACCCTGATAAACTATTTTCACATGAGTCCTAACAATGAAGTCTAGAGCTGCTTTCTCTTGCCAAGGCCCAGTCTGCCAGGCTAAGAATGACTTAGTGATTTCATGTAGAATCAGTTATATTATTTTAATTTTAGTATTTTTTAAAGGGCCCTATTGTGTACTATATAGAAAGTCAGCCTTGGAGCCAGAACATAATGGGATCAAGTTCTTTTCCTGAGACATACTGAATGTGTTACATTGGAAATCATTGAATTTCTCAACTCTCTAAGTCTGTGGGTTGCAGAGTAGTTTCCCAGCTTTATGATGTTGTTGAAGTGTTCCAATCAATATTCCAGCAAATGTGGAAAACACATCAGTGGCCACTGTATTGGAAAAGATCAGTTTACATGTCAATCCTAAGGGTAATATCAAGGAATGTTCAAATTACCAAACTATTACATTCATTTCACAGTCCATTTTAAGATTCTGCAAGCTAGGCTTCAGCAGCATGTGAACCAAAAGCTTGCCAGAGAACAGACTGGTTTCAAAGAGGCTGAAGAACTAGAGACCAAATAGTCAATATTTGCTGGATTATGAAGAAAGCAAGGGAGTTCCAAAAACACATTTACTTCTACTTCATTGACTACATTAAAGCCTGTGACAGTGTGGATCACATAAAAATGTGGCAAGTCCTCAGACATGGGAGTACAAGATCATCTTCCTTGTCTCCTAAAGAACGTGTATATTGGTCAAGACTCAAGAATTAAAACCAAACATAGGATATCTGATTGGTTTAACACTGGGAAAGGAGGAAAACAAGGCCATAGACTGTCATCTAATTTTCAAATTTATATGCACAGAATATCATGCAAAATGCCAGGCTGCATGAATCAAAAGCTGGAATTAGGGCTTCTGGTAGAAATGGCAACGATCTCAGATAGGCAGTTAATGTCACTGTGATGGCAGAAAGTGAAGAGGAATTAAGAAATCTTTTGAGAAAGGTTATAAAGAAAAGTATAAAAACTGGTTTGAAACTTAACATAAAAAAACTAAGATCTTGCCACTGGTCCCATTACTTCCTGGAAAATAAAGGGAAAAGAAATGGAACTAGTGTCAGATTTTACATTCTTGGGTTCAAGGATCACTCAAGATGGTGACTATTGCCATGAAATTGCCTTCTCTATGGAAGGAAATCTATGGCAAATCTGGACAGCATACTAAAAAACAGAGATATCTTACTAACAAACATCCATATTGTCAAAACTATGGTTTTTCTAGCAGCAATGTATGGCTGTGAGAGTTAGACTATAAGGAAATTTGAGGCACTAGAATCAATGTTGCATTGCTGGAGGCTACAGAAAACTTGAGAGTCTCTTGGGCAGCAAGGAAGTCAAATCAGTCAATACTTAAAGAAATTAATTCAGGCTATTCACTGGACGGTCATACTGAAGCTGAAGATAAAATATTTTGGACACATGAGAAGACTGGACTCATTATAAAAGACACTGATGTTGGAAAAGATTGAAGGAAAAGGGGAAGGGAACAGTAGAGGACAAGATGAATAAATGTTGTCATGGAAGCAATGAACATAAGCTTGGACAAGTCATTTGACCTCTGTATGCCTTATTGGAATAATAATAGCTTCTAGTTCAGGGCTGCTATAAGGATCATATGAGATAATATACAAGAGTGTACCAAAAGTTTTTATCTAAGTGTTTTATAAACTTTAAAGTGATGGATAAGAGCTAGCTATTATTATTTAGATCTGTAAGAGATGATCTAATATAACCTTCTCTCTTTATAGATGAGGCCTGGAGAGGAAAAGTGAGTTGAATTGTTCATTCACATAACACAAATTTAAACCTTTTTGAATCACAGGAGAAACTGTGAAGAATTCATTGACTGTACTAAAGTGAACTTGGTTACCTTTTGAATGGTTAATGTACCTCTTCATGTATGAATGGAAAGAGTTGGGGAAAGAGGTAAAAGCAGCAAATCTTTTGAAAGTGGAGAAATGGAAACACAGTTCTGTGTCGAGGCATGAAGGAGGATATGTGAGGCAGATGGTAACAGAAGTGAAAATTGAGTTCTTAGGGCAAGCTCAACTGCACCACTGTGTTCCAGTTCCTTTGCTATTTGAACTCTTCACTAAGTCTTAGAAGACAATGATTTAAAAGGTTTGGGGCTGTTCTCGGTTTTGTGTGTGTGTGTGTATGTGTGTGTGTGTGTGTTTGCTTTTAAGACCCTTTTTAGTGTGTAGAAAGATTGCAGTTTGCATTTAATTCTACATTTGAAATAGTAGATTTCCTTCCAGAAACAAACCAAAAAGGATAATTTGAGTGGAAGACTTGCCCTTTCAGCCTCTCCTTATTGCCACCACCTCCTCACTAAGTATGGAGATGTTTGTAAGCTTTAGCACACCCACCAATCTATCCTGCATCCATTCTTATCACCAAATAACGACAGTAGATTTGTAAAGAGGAAGATCTCCTTGAAATTGGAAAAAGTCAACAGCATGCAATGGAAGTAACTAGCATTCCCCTTCCTTATATAAAATTCACATAGCTATGTAATATATGTATTATTTATCTGGGGGATTAATCACTGTGGTCAGTGGAAATCCTTACTCTAATGTTAATAAATTCCCCTTCACTTAAAATCAAGATGTGAACTAAACAATTATCTGATTATATCTCAATAAGATATCTTGTACAGTGTATAAAGCCATAGTTGTTGGTCAGATATTTACACTCCTGTCCTATTCTTTATGACCCCATTTGGGCTTTTCTTGGCAAAGGCACTGGAGTGCTTTATTATTTCCTTCTCCAGTTCATTTTATAGATGAGAAAACTGAAGCAAACAGGGCTAAGTGATTTGCCCAGGGTCAGCTACTAAGTGCCAGAAGCCAGATTTAAACTCAGAAAGTTGAGGCTTCCAGGCCCAGCATGCCATCTACTGTGTCACCTAGCTGTCTTTTTTCATTCTACACTGCCATAGAAATCCATTTTATCCCATATTTTTGACTAGTGTATGATCTTCAAATCTTCTAGATCTTGATGTTCCAACAGGAAGAAAATTTGTAACTCAAAATCTTGTGGAAATGAATGTTGAAAATTAAAATAAACAAATCAATTAAACATAATTTTTAAAGAAAAAAAAAGAAATTCCTCCATGAAGTCAACTCATCATCTTTTCAGCAACTCTTAGTGCTTTTGTGTCCTTTGGGTCTGTAATTAAAGAGGATAAGGCCTCTGGCCTTATTCTGTGTTCCTACTAACACAAACTTTCTTCTCTTCAAATTCTTTCTATCTTATTAAACTTGAGGAAGCCTGGATCTCCCCAGAAGTCAGTGAAAATGATTTTCTTAAAAACATCTTTGAAGATTCAGTCACATTAGCCTACTTGCCATTTCTCACATATGCTTTCTCATCTATCATTTCCATGCTATTGCACAGACTGGTTCTCATAATTTATTAAATGCTCTTCTTCCTCACCTCTACCTACCTTTATTTAAAGAAGCATCCCAAGCTGTCAAGCCTTCATTTGTAGAATTGATAGTAATAAAAATCAGACATGTCACAGTTGGCCTCATTAAAAACTAATGTCAGGGGTAGCCAGGTAGCACAGCGAGTAAGAGCACCGGCTCCAGTGTTGAAAAGACCTGGAGATCGAATCCTGGGCTCAGACACTTAGCACCCACCCAGAAACACCTGGCTGTGTAACCTTGAGCAAGTTACTTAACCCCAGTTGCTTAGGGGCGGCCAGGTGGCTCAGCGAGTAAGAACACTGGCTCCAGTGTCGGGATGACCTGGGGATCAAATCTGGGTTCAGATACTCAGTACCACACCCAGAAATAACTGGCCGTGTAACCTTGAGCAAGTTACTTAAACCTGATTGCTTAAAAAAAAAAAACTAATGTCACTAGGTGTGTATAAGTAGATCAGGGAGGACTAGGAACTTTGGTGTCTACCTACCCCCCAGTTCTCACTTGTGTAGCATGCACAGTGGCCACAACCCAATAAAGCCCATCTTGGTAGCCAGTTTGAGAGTAACTGACATGCCTCAGAACTGTTGGTTAATTAGAGGGATGCCCATTACTATCACACTATCCCAAGCACATGAAGGCAGATGAGAACAATTTGTTCCAATGGCCTTGAAGGCATGTGAAGCACTTAGAGCTTGGTCAGGCATTGAAGATGCCAAGATCATTCACAGGAGATCCTAGTCATCTTGAGTTTTGTCTTGCTCCTGGACTATGATGACTCTGGAAGAAAGAGTGAGGCTGATGACTTTGCACAACTACATCTCACTTAAATCCAGCTCACACATAAGTCAATGAGATCATCCCATGATCTCATTGGTCCTCTTTGAAAAGGAAGGATGAATAGGGTCACCATTATGAAGAACAACCTTGCAGACGACCTTCCTTCTTTAATTGTGCTTAATTAATTAGATATTTGTTATTATTAATTGTTCTATATAATTAATGTATAAATGTAATTATTATTAATTAATTGATAATGTAGAATTTAATTCTCTACTGTCTACATTTCTCTGAAGTGATCAGGAGCTTCTGATGAGACAATAATGTCATTCAGAAAGGGCAGGTAAGAAGGATGTGGGCTGGATAGTGAGTCACTGACCCCATCTACTGCTCTCTCTAGCTGATCTGTGCTGCTCAGAGGAAGAAAGGAAGTTAATGCCAAATAGAGACATTTGTTTATCTAAGGTATTTACTAAGTAGAAGTATTGTAGAATAGTTCAAGTGGACAAAAGGCTAAATGTGAATCCAATGCACACTGGTTATAAAGATTATGGGAAAACAGGAATAAAACTAGAAGGTACCTCAGAAGCTATTTAATCCAACTTCCTCATATTGCAAATGAGGAAACTAAGGTATACAGTGGCTGAGTGACTTATTCAAGGTCCTATAGGTACTAAGGAGAAATTAGCCCTTAACATCTAGGGTTGAAACTGACATTAGGGATCTTCAAGCAAAGTTTATTTTTTTTTATATCAAAAGACACAAACCCCAGAGAAATGAAGTGACTTGTCTTACAAGTCACATAGGTCATACAAATGGTAAGTAGCAGAACCAGGCCTAGACCCCAGGTTCTTCAACTCCAAATGCAACACTTCTACTATGCCACCTGTCACAAATGTTTAATGAGTTTGCATGGGATGATGAATATGACTGGTGACTAATTAGACCGGTTAGAGCTTGTTAACTTGGCATTTCTACCACTATGGATAGAAAATTTAAATTGTTGTTGTGCTTTGAAAACCTTAAAGCATCATGTAAATGTAATTTATAATTATAGGCATTGTACCTACAATCTGTAGATGGCATGAAACAGGAAAATAGCTAATACAATGGGTGGCAAGATCATAGCAATTTTTGATATGCTAGAATGATGATCTAATAAAGGAAAGTTTAATATGGAAAAATATGAAGTCTTATAATTAATTTAAAAAACTCAGGGTAGGGGAATGAAGCAAGAGAATCAACAATCCATGTGTAAAAGAGATTAGTAAAATTTTAGCCTGATATTCACAAATAATGTAACATGGCAGCCCAAAAAGGAAATGCAATCAGAGGATGATTCATAGAAGTACAATGTCTAGAACAAAGGAGGTGAGAGTGCATTTCAACTTTCACTTGTCAGGTTCCATTGGGAATGTTATATTCAGTTCTGGGTAGCATTTTGGGGAGGACATTAATAAAACAGAACACATCAAGAAAAGGATGACACAAGTGATTAAGTGCCACTTTCTACTTGTAACCTTTCCTAATCCACCCAGCTGCTAATGCTCTTCCTGCCAAAACCACTTTGTAAACCAAAATAATAGTCTAACAGGAGAGACAATATATATAATATATTACATATCATTATAATATAATACATTATATTATTATATATTAGAACATGAGTAACTTTTAGCAAGTATTTTACCTCTCCAGGTTTCATTTATAAATATATAAATATAAATTTATATATATATATATATATATATATATAAATATATATATAAAGTGTGTCTCCTGTTAGACTATTATCTTCTTCCCAAAGGAAATATTTCATGTTTGGTTTTTATATTCCCCACCTCCTACTACAATGTTTGGCATATAACAGGAGCTTAATAAATGCTTGTTGATTGGTGATGAGGAAATTCAAAACCATGTCATACAAGGTTCATATGACCCCTAAGGCTCCTTCCTGATTCTATTTCTAAATTTAAACCTATACAGGGACAGCACAAATATTTTAGCTTTGTTTTATTTACACATAGTAATCAGCATCACCACTGATACATTTGCATACATAATCTGTTGTTATTGCCTGCTTTCATTCCTTATCAAGAGAGTGTTAAAGATTATTTTATAATCATCAAAAATTATTCATGGAGGTCATGAGAGAGCTGGGAGATACAATGAATAAAATACTAGACTTGAAGGCAGGATGACCTGTGTCAGACACTTATTATGTGTATAATCAGGTAAGTTACTTAACATCACTGCCTCAGTTTCCTCATCTGTAAAATGAAGATAATAACAGCCCCTACTTTTGAGAGTTGCTATGAGGATCAAATGAGATAATATTTGTAAAGCACTTTGTGAAGTTTAAAGTGCTTTTAAAATATTGCTATCATTATTTTCCTGTCTTGACAAATGGGGACAGATACTAAAGATACTGCTGCTTCTGGTTAAAAAATTAAATGGCACCTTGGATTTTCACAGGATAGGTACCATGACATAAGAGAAAAGGGTAAAGTCTTGGAGTTAGAAGATCTGAGTCTTATACTCTGCCTCTGGGAAACTGAGTCTCAGTTTCCCTCAAAAAATATTGATATTGTTTTTGCACGATCAACTTCAGAGACTTGTAAGCAAATTATTTCATAAATTCTAAAGAGCAATATAAATAGGAGCTATTACTTTTATTAAATTAAATATATCCACTTTTGATCTGGGAATGGCCTTTAATTAGCTAGAGTAGATCAGTCCATATTTAACACTCTAAATAGTATCTCAAATATCGATTTTGCTAGGGTCTTCCCTTTTTGACTTTAACAGTTCTTTTAGACCATAAGACTGTCCAATTGAAGATGGGAAATCAGAATAGTTTCCTCAAGATGATTATGGGTAAATCTGGATGCTATCAAAATAATCAGCCCCATTATCCAATGCAACGAGTAAAGTGTTCTTTTTAATTTATGAAGCATTAAACTGTTAAAAGGAACATTTCCCATATGCTCTAAGGCCCCTATCCTGTGGGCTGTGGCTTGCTCTTATACTGTAGATCCTTCAACATAATTGCATGTAGCACTTTATTTATAGTAATGAAAAAGCACTTAAAATCCAATTACATAGTTGGAAGTTGCACATCTCTGGAACAGATGTAGAATAATTAAAAAGGAATGTGCCTCGTATCTATAGCAATAACTTGATGTTAGCATAACGACTTTCTTCATTGTACTCTAAACAGTGGCTCTGGTATAATTGTGGGGAGGTAGGAATAGAGATGGTACATTAGTCTAATAGCCATTTTGTAGCACTTATCAAGAAATTAAACCCAAGGGTAAGGACCATTTCATGAAAGTTTTCCCAAGGATTATAAGAGCACTGAATTTGGTACAAGAGGACTTGGGTTTCAAACCCTGCCTCTCTTACTTTAGAACATGAGTAACTTTGAGCAAGTATTTTATCTCTCCAGGCTTCATTTATGAGAGGGCCGGATATAGATGACTTCTGAAGTACCTTCCATTTTCTACTTGTGACTTTATAACTCTATGATTGAGGAGTAAGCATGATTAATGTGCTATGGCCATAAAAGAAAGCTGTCTAGAGTGGAAATATTATGGGGGGGGGAACTGTCATTGACTCAATGGTTCCTTGTTTCTGAGAAACTCTGCAAGTTTTTCTCCCCCTTCTTTGGACCATTGTTACAAACTCCTTGACAATTGCTATGTAACCCTACCTTAACCCAGCATATTGACATCCCATTTACCCAATCAGATTAGGATTTAGACTGTCTTTCTTCCCCTTCCCTTCCCCATCTACCAGGCATACTTCTTATTAATAATCTGAGATACTACAACTTTCTTGTAACTACCAATATGTTGTCCCCCATCTTCTGACATTGAACAATACTTTCCCATGATTCTCCATGTGTTGTAAAGGGATAAAGAGGTTACATTTTCCATTTAGGAAAAGTTTTAATAGTTTTAGTTAGAGCTACTCAATGACCATCTCCATTAAGTTTCTTATATGGAGATTGATTTGATGTTATTCTCCTGGACCATTTTTTTTTCTTTTGGAGACAGGGTCACATCGTTAGAATGTATCTGAGGCCATATGTGAACTAAGGTCTTCCTGACTTCAGTGCTGGTGTTCTATCCAATGAGCCACATAGCTGCCCCTCCTTGACCATTTTTGTGATGATAAGAGGAAGACTTCCTAAGAGGAGCAGATCGACACTTATCTGTATACACACATCTTACATAGAAACAGCAAGGAAAATACTATAACTTACATTCTTTTTATTTATAATCCAACTCTTTCATGTTATAGGTGAAGACACTGAAGTCCAAAGAAATTAAATGAATTACTGAAGGTCTCACAGGTAGTAAGCATCAAAGGTGGGATTTGAACCCAGGTCCTCTGATTCCACTGCCAATGCTTTTCCCATTACACTACAAACTGGCAAAAAAAATCAACCAATAACATAATAGCTGTATAAATGGTCTAAGATATCCAGAATCAAAAAAGTAAAAACAAATACCATGATCACTAACCCTAAGCTCACTCAGCACCTCTCCCTCACATTCCACCCTAAACTAAGGTACCCCAGGACTCAGCACAAGCTTACAATAAAAGTTCTCCCACAACCCAATCCCCCTCTTCATCTTCCAGTACTCCAGACATTCTAGGTCCAGGCTATGGAAGCTTAACCAAATTGTGACAGCTAGTTTGACCATAGCCCTTCAAGAACAAAAGACTGCCAGGGAATGCAACCCATAGCACCAGCACTGCAAAGTTCTAAACTGCTTGTGCAGAGCCAGAGAACTAAGGAACAGATCACCAGAAGAGAAAACCATGTGTGGAGGGTTTGCAGCATTCCACCAAGACTGAAGGAAAGATCACAGCACCCAGCTAGGGCCAGTTCTGACCACCCAAAAGTGAACTGTGAATAGTCCAAGGTGGGAGGATACTGAAACACTTTGAGATCTTTCCTCAAAAGAATCCATATCAGGAAATCAGAAGTGATTGACAAGAAAAATTTAGAGGCCAGAGGAAGAGTGAAATTGCCAGACTTCGGGAAGAAGAAAACTCAAAGCTTTTGAATATAAACAGATATATCAACAAGATATGCAGAAACAACAGAAGGAAATGTGAAATCAATATATAGTAAACAAATTGAGGCATCCAAGCATAAATACTGCAAAATAAAGGAAAATCATCTAATACTTGATGAGGCAGAGAACCCTGTGGAATTTAAGAAAGTACATGGAAAAACAGAGCAATATTCCTGAATGATTCAAAACACAATTGAGAATCATGAGATAAGAATTTGTGGCCTCCATAGCAAAAATAATAGGCAGAATAGAAAAATTGGAATCTGAAATGGTATGTCTTACCAAAAAAAAAGAGAGAACAAGAGATTGGGAATGCAAATACATAGAGGTGAAGGACAATCTAAAAGAAAAGAAGTAAAAAAAAAAACCATGTTTAAAAATGTGCTCACCATGAAGGCAAAACTTATTGATCTCAAAGATATGATACACAGAGGCAACCTAAGGATAGGTTTCCCAAAGAAAAAGATGGAACAAAAAGCCTTTATGGAAAAAGTAATAGAAGAAAATTTTGCTGAACTTCTGAACATATAAAATGAAATAACAATCAAAAGAGTTAACAAAACACATGCAGAAAGGTGTAGAAATGCTGCAAACTCAAAAACACATAGTGAATAAATTTAAAATTTCAATTCAGAAACAATAAATTCTACAGGGGGTCAAGAGAAAGACTTTCAAATACAAAGGAAAGGAAAGTCAAATAATGAAAGACTATTCTGCAACCACTGGTAAACATAAGAAGGAATAGAATCATGTCTTCTAAAGAGCAATGGAGCTCCAGATTCTCAGGAGGTCATTCAGGATGATCAACTCTGCAAATCTGAGCTTAACTGATTCATGAAAAAGGAGAGATATTCAATAATAAAGAGGCATTCAAAGCATGTTGAGAAAGAAAACCAGAACTGAAGAGAATATTTCTTCTCAAACACCAAACAATAGAAATGTAGTAATAATAGAATAAATATATTATATATAAATAATAATAATAGAATAAATATAGCAGGCAAGGACAACAACAGCAATAGAGTGACAGCAGAGAGACCAATAAGAGATTTCTTTCTAAAATGTATGCAAGGAGACAAGGATGAAGGCAAAAATATGATAGTAATAGCAATGAAGAGGCAGAGGATTACACTATGGACAAAACTCGGCATCAGCCTGCCTACAGGTGAATCACTATTTCTTTATGGTCTATATTACAACATGGGAAAGTACATGAAAGTGGGGGATAAGGAAAGAGGAGTGTGTGATGCACCAGGATTAAATCAAAGGCTAACAATGAGGGTCAGGTGAGTCCTTTGGTTTCAGAAATTGAAGAATCTGTAGAAGAGTGGGTAAAGAAGAAGGGTAAAGTATCAGAATGGCATGGGTGAAAGGAAAGAGGTTTTATTTTGGTGATGGGAGGAGGTGTTGCACAGATGAATGTTTCTATGGAGAAAGATGGCCTGTGAAGACAGATGGGAGCCTTTCACTGGGTGTGACCTGCAGGATTTGATGCTTGGGAAGTTTACTCATTCTACATTGAGTGTGGGGTGGGGGATGGGAATTGGACCCACCAAGAGCAAAGGTATCTGGGGGAATGGGAAAGCATGGATTCAGGGAGTAGATTTTGAAGGAAATGGGGAGGGGGAGGAACAAGGGAAATGTATAGACTAGTGGTGAGCTACATAATCAGAGTTGTGGCTAGGGAGGTTATCTACCATGCAGCAGTGTCCTATGTGACACCTTCAATAATTGGCATTGTTTTAGGAGTGAGACACAATGGAAAAGAGAATCCAGCCCTGGTAGTGGCAGAAATCACCAAGAGAAGAGAGCCTGAAATGGATAACTTGGAAGCTTTGGTTGCATGAGAAATACAGAGAAAAGGGAGAGACAAGGTAATTATAGGAGTCATGAATCAGAGAATAAGGATTTAGAGTAGACAGAAGGAGAGAATGCATAATGAGGAGTGTAAGAAAATTCTTTTTTTTTGTAAAGTGGAGCAAAAAAATGAAATTTTTAAAACAAATGAACAAGACTAATTAAAGGGGAGGAAAGGAAAAGGGAATTTACTTGACCAAGTAAAAAGGAAAAAAATAGGATAATTATACAAGCAGATAAAAGCAAGAGAGATAAATAAAACTAATAAGCAAAATGCCAAAACAAAAGGAGTAAAAACAAGAAGAAATGATGAGGGGTAAAGGATATCTAGTGTGGAAAAAAATGCACTCAAAAAAATTAAAGCAAAGTAACTTAAAAATACTATGTTTATAGCATAAGAGAAGGAAAAACTCATAATGTGAAGGAAAAAATAGAAATAGAGGAAAATATAAATCTAAATCATAACTTTAAATGTGAATAATTAGTCCAGTAAAACAGACAAAAAAATGATTCAGAGATTAGATAAGAAAACAAAACCCTACAATCTGTTGGTTTCAAGAAACACATTTGAAAAATGATATATACAAAATAAAACTGAAGGATTAGAAGAAAATTTATGACACATAAATGAATCCAAAAAAGCAGGCATTTCCATCGTGCTATCTGACAAGGTAAAAATAAACTTTCAAAAACTAGAGAAAACAAGGAAACTATATTATGCTAAAATGAATCATAGACAACAAACCAATATGTGCTACAAATAACTTACTATCCAAATTCATAAGGGAAACATTATCTGAGCTACAAGAAGACCTAGACAATAACACAATCATGACAGGAGACTTTAATATGCCTTGCTCAGTTTTGCAAAAGTAAACAGAAAGATAAACAAAATGGAATACATTGAACTGAACAAATAAAGGAGAAACTGAAGTTGAAAGACTTATGGCATCTTTTAAATGAGACAGCAAAAGAATATACATTTTTCTCTGTACCACATGAAACTTTTAAATAATTGACCATATACTAGGTCAGAGAGATATTGAAAGCCAATGTAAAAAGGCAGGAATTGTTAAATACATTCTTTACATACCATAATTCAATATAAGTAGAAATTGGTTTAGGTACAACAAACAAAAGATACAGACCCAAAGGAAGACTTAAAAATGAAACCCTAAAGAATGAAGAAACAAAGAGCAAATTGTAGTAATGATTAGCAACTATGTAAAAGAAAATAATAATTATAAAACATCATAGCAAAATTTCCAGGATGAAGCTAAAGCAGCCCTCAAGGTGACTATTATGATATCCTTATGATATCCATAACATACTTACAAACATACATTAACAAAATACAAAAATAAATGAAGATATAAAAATAGGATGAGTATGAATTTTTAAAAATTAGAAAGTCAACAAACAAATAAAACTAAAATAACCACAAAAGAAAGGCATATATATAAATTGAAAACAAAAGATCCACAGAAATAATAAATAAAAGCTGATTCTTTGAAAAGACCAATAAAATTGATAAAACGTTAGCTAATATGAATAAAAGAAGAGAACAGAAAGTCAAGTCAATAAAATAGCAGATGAGTAAGGAAAATCACAGGAAAACCTTAATAATCAGAATGTATTATGTACAGTTATATGCTAACAAACCTGAGAATAAAATGAAATAGATAAATATCTTCAGAAATAAAAAATACTGAAACTATCAAAAGATCAGTTACAGATCTTAAACAACTCAATCTCAGAAAAGGAAATAAATATAGCTGTAAGGAATTACTGAGGGAAAAATATTCCTGGTCCTGATGAATTCACAGAAAAATCCTAACAAACTTTTAAATAACAAATGGTACCCATAATTTATAAATTATTCTCAAATATTAAAAAAAGAAAACCTCTTACATGAATTATTTTATGACACATAGTCCTAATACCTAAACCAGTAAAAGACAAAACACAGAAGGAAAACTCTAGATCAATAAAATTAATGTGCAGTGAGTCAAAGATTTTAAACAAAATTTTTTTTAAAGCAACTTATCCAAAAAACCATTCATTGTGATTAATTGGGATTCATACCAGGAATGCAAATTAACATGATTAATCATATAAAAAACCAAAATATTCAGAATCACATGGTTATCTTGATAGATGCCCAAAAAATCTTGGACAAAGTTTAGTACTCTTTTATGCTAAAAAAAATTTTTTTACAAAATATAAGTATAGAATTCCCTTTTTAAAATATCACAAAAAGCAAGTATCTAAAACTAAAAGCAAATATCATATAAAATTTGGATATGACATAAACTTTTTCCAATAAATGTGAAAGTGTATCAAGGCTGCTCAGGGTCCCCAAAATTATTTGATATACTTCCAGAAATGCTAGGAAGAGAAAGAAATTAAAGAAAAAAAGATAGGTAAGAAGGAGATAAAACCACCCCTATTTGCTGATAATATAATAGTTTACTTGGCAAATCCTAGTGCATCAGCAAAGATACTGAGACAGGTAAAAGCTTTAGCAAAATTGTAATCTAGAAAATAAATCCTCAAAAACAAATAGTATTACTATATAATAACAAAAATAAGAAACAACAATAGAAAATGTCATTCCGAATAAGTGTAAAATAAATAAAATATCTAGAGATCAGCCTCCTAAAGCATGCAAAAACTTGTATAGATTTAATTACAAAGTGCCCCTTAAAACCAAAAAGAACAGTATAAAAAGCTGAAAAAATATTCAGTGTTCATGGGTAGGCCATACCAAAACAACAAAAATTATATTACCAAAATTAATTATACTTTTAATTCTATACCAAAAATTAGTAAGAGGATACTTTACAGAACTTGATAAAAGAATAACAAAATTATTTTTGAAAGATAAAAAATCAAGAACACCAATGGAATTGATGAAAAGAAATAAGGATGAATAGCACTTTGAGATCTCAAAATATATTTGGATAGCAGTTATCAAATCCATTTTGGTATAAGTTAAAGAATAGATAAATTGATCGATGAAATGGACTAGAGAGAGGAAATTTAGAAATAATTGAATTCACTAACCCAGTATTTAATAAAGTGAAATGCATAAATTATCTCAGGGGGAAAAGCCTCCTTAAAATGCAGAGAAAAAATAAAAAGCAGTCTGGAAGAAATTAGGCTTGAACCAGCACATTCTACCATAACCATATTCCACAATATATTCTAAATAGATATGCAACCTGAATATTAAAATTCATACTGTTAAAAAATAGAAAAGAAACAAATCATATACCTCTCAAAGCTATAGGCAGGAGAAATGGTCTTAACCAAACAAAATATAGAAGCTGTTAAAAAAAAGTTAAAATAGATAACTGATTGCTTGCAGCTGAAGCCATTCTGTATATGCAAAATTAATGCAGCTAGGATAAGAAGGGAAATGGTTAAATGAGGAAAAAAATCTTCATATTAAATTTCTATCATTCCCCAATATATAGTCAAAGGATATGAACAAAGAGATCTCAAAAGAAGAACTCCATGTGGAAGAATGCTCTAAATCATCAGGGAAAAAATGTATTTTAAAACAACTTTGAGATTTCACCTCATGTCCTGAAAATTGGCAAAAATGACTCCAAAATGACAACAGTCCATGTTGGAGATGCCATGAAACAGTAGGTGCAGTGACACATTGTTCACATACCATGTAAAATGATACAACAATTTTGGAAAGAAATTATGCAAGTAAAGTGATTAAAATGTCTATACGCTTTGAACCAAGGACTCCATTACTGTGTTTATACCCTCAAGAAGTCATCAATTAGAAGAAAGTCTCCATATACTCCAAAATATCTATAGCAGCATTTTTTATGATAGCTAAGAATTGAAAGTAGATATCTGTTCATTGAGAAGTAGCTAAACAAACTGTGGTACATGAATGTAATGGAATATTACTGTTCAATAAAAAATTATGTTTATGATGCATATAGAAAAGCATGGGAAGATATAGACAGACAGGCAGGCAGGCAGACAGACAGACAGACAGATAGACAGATAGACAGGCAG